>NC_143582.1:109964815-110148147 GCF_048544385.1 Mastigoproctus giganteus | reverse complement strand
CCTCTGCCTCCTTGTCCTTCCATCTCAGCTTAGGCCTCCCCCTCTTCCTCTTCCCTATCACCTCCAACTTTTCACACCTCCACCCCACATATGCCTCACTTATTCGTTCCACATGTCCAAGCCACCTCAACCTATATTCCTGCATTTTTTTACTCAGAGGCCCCACCTCAACCATATCTCTGATGTAGTCATTTCTTATCCTGTCCTTCCTTGTCACACCAGACATCCATCTTAGCATCCTCATCTCCATCACTTCCATCTTCTTCTCCTGGGCCCTTGTAATCGACCGTGTCTCAGCACCGTACATCAATGCAGGCCTAACCACAGTTTTATACAATCTTCCCTTCATTCTGCAATTTCCTTTCTTATCACACAGCACCTCACTCATCTTTCTCCAGTTCAATCATCCACATTGCTCTCTATGCTGTATTTCTACACTCAATCCTCCATCCCTCTCAACGTTCGATCCCAGATACTTAAATTTCGAAACTGATGGTAGCTTTTCCTCCTGCAGTTTTATAGAACTCTCATCTTCTCCATTCAATGCCACATATTCTGTCTTTATTCTACTTATCCTCCTGCCTCTCTCTTCCAACGCTTTCCTCCATTCCTCCAATTTCTTCTCTACTTTTCCTTGGGATGGTTTGCACAGTATGATATCATCTGCAAACAGCATACTCCACGGTGCTCTACTCTTCACGTCTCTCACCAACACATCCATTTCCAGATCGAACAGATATGGGCTGAGAGCTGATCCCTGGTGCAGTCCAACTAGTACAGAGAGCCCCTCAGTCATACCTACACTACTCTTAACCTGAGTCAGGTGCCTCCGTAGCCAGGTGGGAAGGAGCAGCAGTGCATAGCACACGCTTCTTGATTAGACCGGGGTTCAAGCCCATCACCACCAAATACGGAGGATGTGGAAAGGTCAGAGAATGACCACTGCATATCCCAGAGCAATATGGCCTTAGTTGCTAATGCTCCTAAAAACCAAATAACAAAAATAACTTAACCTGAGTCACCGCTCCCTCATACATTTCCTTCACAAGCCTTACATACTTTTATGGTGTATCCTTGTCTGGGCACTCTATCATATGCTTTTTCCAGGTCTATGAACACCATTTGCAACTCTACTTGCATCTCCCTGTACCTTTCCATCACCTGCCTTAAAGCAAAGATCGCATCTGTTGTTCCTCTTCCTGGCATGAAATCGTATTCCTCATTTAATAACTTCTTAAAATAGTCTTTCCACCTTTCCTTAACCTTCTCCTGGTCCTGTATCACCACTCCCCTCTCATCTTTTATCTGTTTTATTGATGAGAAGTCTTCTGATGCCTTATCGCTTGCTTTAGCTATTCTCATCAACTGCTTATCCCCATCATTCCTTTCCAGTTCCCTGTAGGCCTCGTCCACTGCCTTCGCCTTTGCTACTGCCACAGCCCTTTTTGCCTCCTTATTTGCTACTTTATATGCTTCTTTATCTTCCTGGCTACCTGTTAAATCCCATCTTTTCTTCATCTCCTTCTTTTGTTTTATTACAGATTGCACTTCCTCATTCCACCATTAAGCCTCCTTTCCCTCCAACGCCCCCTTTCCTGATGTTTTCCCTAACACCTCTTCTCCAACTTTCCTTACAATACAACTATTTAACTTCCACCACTCTTCCGGTAACTTTATTCCTTTCAGCACCTTTTCCCTAAACTCCTTCCTCAGACCCTCATCTTTCAATCTCCACCATTTTATCCTTTTTCTCCCTCTGTCTTGAATATTTCCTACTTTTGTTTGCTGCAACCTCCCAATCAAACACAAGCAATCTATGTTGTGCAGACACACTTTCTCCGTTTATCACCTTGCTGTTCCTCATTTCCTTTATATGCCTCCTACGGCACATGATATAGTCAATCTGGCTTATCCTTTCCCCACTCTTGTTTGTTATCAGCAGGCTTTCTTTCTTTTCAAAGTAGGTGTTAACTATCGCCAGGTAAAATGCCACTGCGTGTTCTACAATCCTCTCCCCTTGTCCATTTCTTTCCCCAATACTCCACCTTTAGCATTAGCATTAGTACAGGCATATGATGCAAGAAAGCAAGCTTATTCAGCATCAGCCAAAAAAAAAAAAAAAAAAACACAATCACTACTCCCATTTTACCCCTCCGTTCATTCGAAATACCTGTCCAGCTGAGCCTTAAATTTGTTTAGGCTATCAACTTCAACAACAAGTGATGGAAGTCTATTCCACAAACCAACTGCCCGCTGGCTAAAGGCAAATTTCCACACATCTATCCGACATCCGTCCTTCCTCAATTTGAATTTATGCCCTCTCAGGTGATTATTCTGAGCAAGAGGAAGAATCCCATCCACATTGAGCATGCTCAAGCCATTCAAAGCCTTATACACCTCTATCAGATCACCTCGCCGATGCCTAGTCTCCAGACTCTGTAATTTGCAAAACTTAAGCCTTTCTTCGTAAGAGCAACCCTTTGTTCCATTCACTAATCTTGTTGCCCTTCTCTGTACTCGTTCCAGTAGCTCTACATCCTTCTTGAAATGAGGCCTCCAGACCTGTATACAGTACTCAAGGTGTGGCCTGACCAATGCCTTATACAAGGGAATAATCACATCCCTATCCCTGCTAGAAAAATTCCTGTATATCATTGACAAGACACCATGAGCTACTCTTGCAGTGCTTCTGCACTGCTCAGAGAACTTCATATCTGCTTGCACAATTACCCCCAGGTCCTTTTCATTCTCTACCACTGTCAGTGTAGTACCACAGAGTTGATACATTGATCTAGGGTTACTGTTTCTGTTTCCCATATGTAGTACTTTACATTTGTCAATGTTAAACTTCATTTGCCACCTCTCAGCCCATCTGCTCAACCTTTCCAGATCCTGTTGCAGCAGCATAGCATCAGTAGTGTCCTTAACAACCCTGCCAACCTTTGTATCGTCTGCAAACTTGGACATTAAGCTTGATATACCATCATCAATATCATTTATAAATACAGAAAACAATAATGGACCCAATCCTGAGGGAGTCCACTAATAACATTAGTCCACGTTGAGCAGTGTCCATTTATTACCACTCTCTGTCTTCTCCCACTCAACCATCCCTTTATCCATAGCAGCAATTAGCCTCCAATGCCACACTGCTCCAATTTCTGCAGCAGTCTTCCATGCGCCCTGTCATCCTGTGCAGCAGTCTTCCATTCTTGTCTAGATGATCCTGCAGTGCTTCTTTAACCAGTGCCTCCATTAATTTTCCTGGAACCAAAGTTAAACTAACAGGTCTATAATTACTTGTGTCGGCCTTTGATCCTCCTTTGTGAATTGGGGTTACATTTGCACATCTCCAGTCTATGGGTAGATCCCCCGAGTCCAAAGAAGCTCACATAACTATGGTTAGAGATTTGCTTACTTCCTTTGCAGCCTCCTTTAATATAACTGGATAGATCCCATCCACCCCGGGTGCCTTTTTTATGTTATCCTCAACAATTTCTCCTCCACTTTCCTCTCAGTTATTAGAAAATCATCTAGCTCACTGTCAACGTTTACTTCACCTACGACATTCCCCTTCCTGAATAACTCCTCATGTGTGAATGTAGATGCAAAATACTTGTTTAGATTGTTAGCCACCGGAGCAGGATCCTCAACTGTTGAACCATCCAGTGGACCAATCTGATTCATCCCCTTCCTTCTTGAGTTTAAATAGGTAAAGAACTCTTTTCTGTTTTTCTTTGCATCCTTTGCCAAGGATTTCTCATAATCTGCCTTTGCCTGCCTAATCTCCTTTGTGACTTGGTTACAGATCAACTTATATCTATCATAGGCTTCCATGTCACCCATTAATTTGTGTGTATCCCATGCATTTTTCTTCTCTACCATATGTCTCATTAGTTCATCTGACAACCATTTAGGCCTGAACCTTGAACAATATTTCTTGGTTGGTATGTAAAGCTTGGTAGCTTCCAAGATTAGCTCCTTGAATGCTTCCCATTTTGAATTTGCTGCTGGTAACATCATCAGTTGGTCGCACTGTATAGAATTTAAATACTATCTCAGACCATCATAGTCGCCTTTACGAAAGCAAAAACCCTTCCCTTTACCTCTGATTGTAGTTACCTCCTTGAGTAAATTAGCATTACCATTTAGCATTAGTAGAGGCATTTGATGCAAGAAAGCAAGCTTATGCAGCATCAGCCAAAAAAAAAACAAAAAAAAACCCACTTCCACTTCACCCCTCTGTTCGTTCAAAATACCTGTCCAGCTGAGCCTTAAACTTATTTAGGCTATCAACCTCCACCACAAGGGATGGAAGTCTGTTCCACCAACCAACCACTCGCTGGCTAAAGGCAAATTTCCGCACTTCTATCCTACATCTGTCTTTCCTCAGTTTGAATTTATGCCCTCTCAGGTGATTTTTCTGAGCTAGAGAAAGAATCCCATCAGCATTGAGCATGCTTAAACCATTCAAGGCTTTATACACCTCTATCAGATCATCTCGCTGGTGCCTAGTCTCCAGACACTGTAATTTGCAAAACTTAAGCCTTTCTTCGTAAGAGCACCCCTTTGTTCCATTCACTAATCTTGTTGCCCTTCTCTGCACTCGTTCCAGCAGCTCTACATCCTTCTTGAAATGAGGCCTCCAGACCTGTATACAGTACTCTAGGTGTGGCCTGACCATTGCCTTATACAATGGAATAATCACCTCCTTATCCCTGCTGGAAAAATTCCTGTATATCAATGACAATACTCCATGAGCTACTCTTGCAGCCCATCTGCACTGCTCAGAGAACTTCATATCTGCCTGCACAACCACCCCCAAGTCCCTTTCATTCTCTACCGCTGTCAGTGTAGTACCACAGAGTTGATACGTTGCTCTGGGGTTGCTGTTTCCCATGTGTAGTACTTTACATTTGTCAATGTTAAACTTCATTTGCCACCTCTCAGCCCATCTGCTCAACCTTTCCAGATCCTGTTTCAGCAGCATAGTGTCAGTAGTGTCCTTGACAACCCTGCCAACCTTTGTATCGTCTGCAAACTTGGACATTAATCTTGATATACCATCATCAATATCATTTATAAATACAGAAAACAATAATGGACCCAACACTGAGCCCTGAGGGACTCCAGTAAAAACATTAGTCCACGGTGAGCAGTGTCCATTGATTACCACTCTCTGTTTTCTCCCCCTCAACCACCCCTTTATCCATAGCAGCAATTTGCCTCCAATGTCACACTGCTCCAATTTGTGTAGCAGTCTTCCATGTGCAACAGTATCAAAAGCCTTTTTAAGATCCAAGTGTATAATATCAAAGTTATTCCCTGCATACAGTTCTTTTGTGACTGCATCATAGTATCCAATCAAGTTGGTCAGGCAAGACTTCCCCTTAACAAAACCATGCTGTGTCTGAGCTATAACTGAAGTCTTGTCTAAATGATCCTGCAGTGCTTCTTTAACCAGTGCCTCGATTAATTTTCTTGGAACAGAAGTTAAGCCTTGATCCTTGAGGAACAGAAGTTAAACCTTGATCCTTGAGGAACAGAAGTTAAGCCTTGATCCTTGAGGAACAGAAGTTAAGCCTTGGCCCTTGAGGTTAATTATGAGAATGTCTGTGAATGTCACAGACATTCTCTCAGATATGCCAGACAAGCTGTTCTTGCTACCTGGGAGTCTAAAACGCTGATGGAACTGATATTCGGGTGACACTCAAGTCAAAGTGGACCCAATTTCGGCGAAGTCCGAACGGTCTATGACAGCCAAATCCTCTGCTTGCACCTTCACGATGGTGGGACTGTTAGTAATCCTGGGTATAACCTTCATGCACAAGTACATGGTGGGTGACCACCCAGGTGTGAACCAACGTAAGCAGGGGTCAAGGTGTGGCACCCACACCACATGGAGGAACGCCGCCCCCCTATGTTACCAGGCAGTACTAGGTGGTAGATGACTCTCATCAACCGGTGAAATACCACCACTTTGCTTATTGGAGGCTTGAAGTGGTGGAACCCATGTATAGTCTCTAGAGCTAAGTTCCGGCCAACCCTTCCCTATCTCTTCCATCATGCAGTATGATTGATGATTTTTGAGGTTATGATGAATGTCGTGGCGAGATCCAATATTCCTTACATTTCGAGGGTACAGCTCTAAAACGGTGTTCGCAGGCCGGCTGCTAGTTAGTACACCGGACTGAACCTATTGGTAACTCTCTAGGAAGCTTCCGGATCAGCTAGTGTATAATCTTGCTACCTCTACTCTGCCAGATAGTGACTGGAGGGCGTCCGAGTAGTGTGTATGCGAGGAGCATTTTCGAGGCCACGTTATGTCAAGGATCTGGGTATATTCTTACCACATGTACGCCTTATCCAAAAATTTCATTACTTCATACAGCATGTCCCACCTACTTTTTCTTACTATTGAATACACCGTGAATTGTCAAAATAATAGAGCAAACTTATCTGCGAAAAGATCTAAACCTCCCGAGGACTTCCTAATTCATTCCACAAATATACGTGGTCTCAATTCTAATCTCAACGATGTCCATTTCCACTTGCAGTCTTCCAAACCCCATGTACTTTTTCTGACTGAATCTCAGTTATCAGTTGATTCAACTACTGCTCATCTCAGATGTCCAAATTATTTGCTGTATGATTCCTTTCGCCTCAAATGTGGTACTTGTGTATATGTCCATTCTGATATTCCCTGTCAGAGACTTGCCAATTTGGAATCTCCTCTCTTTGATCTTCTCTGGCTTAAAATCTCTCTACCTCATTGTGTAAAATTCATCTGTTGTCTTTACCGTTCTCCCAACTCCACTAATCACTTGGTGCTCTTTGACTTCCTCTCTTTGCAACTTGACTTTCTCCAGTCCAACTTTCCTAAAAGAGAGGTAATTTTCCTTGGTGATTTTAACGTTCACAACTCCAGCTGGCTTCCGTTTACTAGTCACACCGACCCAGCAGGTCGAGATGCTGAGGCTTTTGCAATTACTAATGACCTAGCACAGATTGTTCATTTACCTACAAGAATACCGGACAATCCTAATCATACAGCCAATACTCTTGATCTTTTTCTCACAAACAACCCTTCTAAGCACAAGGTTGAAGTGAGAGGTCCTTTAGGCACTTCAGATCACAACTTGGTGATTGTCTCTTTTCCAATGGAACCTTTATCTCATGCCTATTCCCAACCTCGTATTGTTTGGCATTACAAGAATGCAAAATGGGATGATCTGCGAGACTTCTTTTCTTCTTTTCCTTGGTCGGATTACTGTTTCAAAACTTCTGATGTCAACGTTTGCTCAGATCATGTCAGTGAAATTATTCTTGCAGGAATGGAATCCTTTATCCCACACTCCACTTTAAATAAAAATAAATGGTTTTCCAATAAATGTGCTAAGGCTGTCCAAGAGAAGAATGTTGCATATCGTAATTGGCTTGTTTCTAATTTCAGTTTCATTTTCTGCCTACACCAAAGCTCGCAACAATTGTAAAGCAGTTATTAATCAGTCCAAACTAGAGTTTGAACAGGCTAAGAGTAGAAAACTTGCTTCTTGCCCTAATGGTAGCCGAGCATTCTGGTCTCTTGCCAAAGCTATTGGCCGCAACTTTTGCCCATCTCTGCTCCCACCTCTGTCCAAACCAGATGGTTCTGTTGTCACTTCAGCCAAGGATAAAGCTGACCTGCTAGCATCCCATTTTTCTTCGAGCTCATGTATTAATGATCTTGGTAAAACACCTCCCACCATTCCTAACACACTCCATTCAATGCCTCCTGTGGTCTTCCGTCAAAAGGATATCAGAAGGATTTTGATGAATCTTGATGCTAAGAAAGCTCCAGGTCCTGATGGTATTTCTCCACTTGTTCTCAAAACCTGTGCTCCTGAACTTACTCCTATTCTTTGCCGCCTTCTTTCACTTTCTTATTCCAAAGGTGTTTTTCCTTCTGGTTGGAAATTTGCTCATATCCAGCCAGTTCCTAAAAAGGGTGACAAATCCCTCCCATCCAATTATCGTCCCATTGCAATTACTTCTACTCTTTCTAAAGTAATGGAGAAATCAATTAACCGCCAACTCTTAAACTACCTAGAAACCTTCCGTCTGATCAACGATTGCCAGTATGGATTCCGTCAGTGTCGATCCACTGGTGATATTCTGGCTTATGTTACCCATTTATGGACTAATTCAATGGAAAGGTTCGGTGAAACACAAGTAGTTGCTCTTGACATCTCAAAGGCTTTTGATCATGTTTGGCATAAAGGTCTTCTAAACAAGCTTCCATCTTATGGTTTGCCAACTGTTTTTAGTAATTGGTTATCCAGTTTTCTCTCTGATCGCTCACTGAGGGTGATGGTAGATGGCTCTCTGTCTTCTAACTTCTCCTCTAATGCCGGTGTCCCCCAAGGTTCAGTTCTTTCCCCCACTCTTTTCCTCTTGTATATCAATGACCTTCTTCCATTGACTGGAAATTCTATCCATAGTTTTGCCGATGATAGCACATTGCATTCAACTTTCCATTTTGAGAAACCTTGTCCAGCTCAATCAGCTTCAAGTTCTCGAAAATCTGCTGCCAATTCCTTAAATGCCGATCTTCAGGTAATTCTCCAGTGGGGCAAAGACAACTTAGTTGATTTCAACCCTTCTAAAACTCAATCTTGTCTTATATCTCGCAGAAAGGATTCTTCTGCTCCTATGCTTATCTTTAGTGACACTCCAATTTCTAGGCAAAATGATATATCTCTTTTGGGGATTACCCTGACTTTTAATCTCTCTTGGCACTAGCACATTACAAATATTGCTTCCTCTGCATATAAAAAACTGACATTCATTTTGGCCTAAACCTTGAACAATATTTCTTAGTTAGTATGTAAAGCCTAGTAGCTTCCAAGATAAGTTCTTTGAATGCTGCCCATTTTGAATTTGCTGTTGGCAACATCATCAGTTGGTACCACTGTATAGAATTTAAATACTGTCTCAGTCCATCGTAGTCACCTTTACGGAAGCAATAACCCTTCCCTTTACCTCTAATGGTAGTTACCTCTTTGAGTAAATCCCACTTCAGCACACTGTGATCACTGCCACCTAGTGGTTCATTTATCTGCAGATTCTTAATGCATGAAGAATCACTGCTGATAATCAAATCAAGAGTATTACTCCCTCTAGTTGCCTCCCGAACATGCTGATGTAGAAAACAATCATCCAATAATTCCACAAAAGCCCTGCTAGTGTGTGAGTAACCAGCCCCCAAATTCCAGTCAATATCTGGGAAATTAAAATCTCCCATTATAAGACTCTCTGATTTACTGGCCCACTCTATTTCCCCGTACAGTTCCTTATTATACTCATCAGAGTCATTAGGCCTATAGCACACTCCTACTCTCAATTTTGATCTCCCAATGCTTATGTCACACCAAACTGAGTCAACACTTTACTGTCCAGCGATGTCGACTGGCTTCACTTCCTTGGTTTTTATGTGTTTCTTAACTAATAGCATAACCCCTCCCCCCTTCCTATCCTGTCTATCCTTTCTGTAGACGTTGTACTCCCCAAATTGCAGTTCTGCATCTCTTATATCTGTGTGACACCACGTCTCTGATATCCCAACAATATCTGCCTTTGATGTTTTGAGCAATACCTCAAATTCATCAAATTTATTTACTAAACTCCTAGCATTGGTGTACACGCAAGTATACCTGCACCTGTTTCTATTCTTAGCTACCCTAATACAACCCATGTGTTTACTTGTACCGCAATGGCTCCCAGCAGTCTCTGAAATACCATGCATCTTGTTTTTCAGGCTTCTGCTCATTCTAATAGAAGCAGTGCAAGAATCTCTTTCACCTCTGCTGCCAGTGGCTACTGTCAATCTATTGGTCTTTGTCTCCCCCCAAGCTAGCAGTTTTCCGACCCACCTAACACTGCCTCGATAGCATCAGCAAATATTCTTGCACCCTTTCTATTTAAGTGTATCCCATCCCTGTAGAAGCAATCTCTCCTGTTAACAAGTACAGTCCAGGCTGAAAAAAATTCTACCCCTTGAGCCTTGCACAATCCCTCCAGGGCCGAATTGATCGACAAGCCTCTCATCATATACTCCCTCCTATCGTGTCTGGGCAGAATTGCAGACACTTTCAAATTCAACCCAACCCTACTTCACGGCTTTTTTTCAACAGTGACCTGTACTTGTTAAGTAATTCCGCTGGTCTCCTACTCTTAATATCATTAGTGCCAACGTGTACAACTATGTCACCTTTTGTGCCCTTAAATATACACCTTCCATACACTCTTCCTTCCTCTCTCTTGCTTCTTCCTAAATGTCCATTTAAATCGTCTCCAACAATCAACCTCTCTTGCTCAGGTATTGCCATGACCACTTGATCCATTTCCACCCAAAAACCATCCTCTTCTTCTTCCCCACACCCTACTTGCAGGGCATACGCACATACTATTGTTGTCAAGTGTCCACCCACCTCCAGTTTGATGCTCATAATCCTGTTGCTCCTTCTGTTAACCTCACAAACTCCATCCTTTAACTCCTTATCACCTACAATACCTACACTATTTCTTCCTCTCTCATCTGCTCCCCTAGGGAACAACTTGAACCCTTCACCAAGCTCTTTTGCTTTATTTCCCTTCCACCTTGTCTCTTGTAGGCATAGGATCTTGACTCTTCTTCTTTGCATCAAATCCAAAATCTCTCTGCCTTTAATTAATTTTCATTTTCCCGATGCTCAGTGTTCCTACTCTAACACTTTTCATCCTCTTCTTCTTCTTCTTCCTTCTTCTTCTTCTCTAGCTGGACTAACTTCTTTAACTTAACCCGTCCTTTGTTCGGTAGCCCTGACCCTTTTTGCACAGTTTCTGGGTGACATGACTGTGCGTCACTTGTGCCCTAGCCGTTCCACATCCATTTTCTGTCATTCTATCATTTTCTTTTGTTTTGGCATAGTTTTTATGGCCAGATGTCCTTCCTGATGCCAAACCCTCATCATTTATCCGGGCTTGGGGCCGGCACCTATTGAGGCTGGCTTGCCCCCCCCCCCCCCCGGTGGCTGGTTTGCTTTTAATTATGGAATAAATGGTATTAAAGATCTTTATAGTGCTTTTTAAATATTTTTCATTAGCCATAGTCCTATAAAATACTCCCTTGCCATCACAGTGGATTTTCATGTGGTGGCCAAGCATCCTCAGGAGGCTTAGACATGCCAAAACTCCTCTCAGCCTTTATAGATACAGTTCCTCATACCTCAATCAGCAGAAGATCATGCTCACCTCCAAGTACCAGCAAGTCTCCAGGCCGGTCACCTGGGGTTGTCCTCAGGGCTCTGTCCTTGGACCATTCTTCTGGTCCATTGTCTTGGACGAGTTCCTGGAGATGGACCTTGAATGTGCTGTGTCTTTGGTCCTTGCAGATGACCTAGTCTTGGTTATCTATGCTTGTTCTTGAGCCCAGTTGCAAGTCAATGCCAATCTGGCCCTCAGAAAGCTCCAGAGCTGGGACTCCACACACTGGCTCACTATTTCTGGTGAGAAAACCAAGTCTATTTTGCTCAAAGAATTGCTTCAACTAACCAGACCACCAACCATAAAAATTAATGGTGCACCCATAAAATTGTTCCCTGAAATAAAGTACTTAGGCATCATCCTCAATATGAAGTTGACATTTTACCTGCATCTTGTTTATGCCACAACCAAAATTAGGAAATACACGCCACTGATTGTCAGAATTAGCAGAGCAGACTGGGCCTTAACGGGCACTTGCACTAATTTATCAAACTATCTTCTTGCCAATTGTCTGCTGTGGTGCGGCACTGTGGTGTACCACACTGCAGCAGTGTGGTGTACCAGAGCCGACATCCAGCAAAATAAAGCTAAGTTAGATTCAATTCAGAGAGTTATGCTCCTCACAGTTATTAGAGCCTGTCACACTGTTAGTATTCCGGCCCTTCAAGTCCTCGCAGGATATCTGCCCTTTGTATCTTGAGGTGACCAAGAGAGGCCTATTTCAAAGACCAAAGAGAGGTATTCCCTTCAAGATCCTTGACATCCACCTTGATCTGGCCAACGATCACAAAAGAGAGAGAAAATATATTGCAAACAAATTCATCGAAATTTGGCAAGACGCATGGGATAACACAAGCAAAGGAGCTATTACCAAACTTTTCATACCTTCTGTTGCCCAAACATACCCAAAGTCTCCTCCCTGGTTTTCATTGGGCCTCCAAGTAACATTCTTACTTACTGGATGTGGACCCTTCAGAAAAAAATTAACAGATCTGGGCATTGAACAAAACCCACTTTGCACATGCGGACAACCTGAAAGCTGGGAGCATGTAATATACTACTGTCCTTATTATGAGGATTACAGGAAAGACTGGTCACAAAAACACACAGAAACCTACACCATCAGGAACATCTATTTCTGCAAGATGAGCTCTACTATCATGCCCTTACCGGGTTTGCTCAATCAACCTTCCAACTCAACCTCACATACCAACTAAGAAATATTGTTCAAGGTTTAGGCCTAAATGGTTGTCAGATGGACTAATGAGACATGTGGCAGAGAAGAAAAATGCATGGGATACATACAAATTAATGGGTGACATGGAAGCCTATGATAGATATAAGTTGGTCTGTAACCAAGTCACAAAGGAGATTAGGCAGGCAAAGGCAGACTACGAAAAATCCTTGGCAAAGGATGCAAAGAAAAACAGAAAGGAGTTCTTTACATACTTGAACTCGAGAAGGAAAGGAATGAATCAGATTGGTCCACTGGATATTGATGGTTCAACAGTTGAGGATCCTGCTCAGGTGGCTAACAATCTAAACGAGTATTTTGCATCTACATTCACGCATGAGGAGTTATTCAGGAAGGAGAATGATGTAGGTAAAGTAAACATTGGCAGTGAGCTGGATGATTTTGTAATAACTGAGAGGGAAGTGGAGGAGAGATTGTTGAGGATAAACATAAAAAAGGCACCTGGGGTGGATGGGATCTATCCAGTTATATTAAAGGAGGCAGCAAAGGAAGTATGCAAACCCCTAGCCATAATTATGAGAGCTTCTTTGGACTCAGGGGAGGTACCCATTGACTGGAGATGTGCAAATGTAACCCCAATTCACAAAGGAGGATCAAAGGCTGACACAAGTAATTATAGACCTGTTAGTTTAACTTCTGTTCCAGGTAAATTAATGGAGGCACTGGTTAAAGAAGCACTGCAGGATCATCTAGACAAGAATTCAGTTATAGCTCAGACGCAGCATGGATTTGTTAAGGGCAGGTCTTGCCTGACCAATTTGATTGGATACTATGATGTAGTCACAAAAGAACTGGATGCAGGGAATAACTTTGATATTATATATTTGGATCTTAGAAAGGCTTTTGATACTGTTGCACATGGAAGACTGCTGCACAAATTGGAGCAGTGTGGCATTGGAGGCAAATTGCTGCTATGGATAAGGGGATGGTTTAGTGGCAGAAGACAGAGAGTGGTAATCAATGGACACTGCTCAACGTGGACTAATGTTATTAGTGGAGTTCCTCAAGGTTCAGTGTTGGGTCCATTGTTGTTTTCGGTGTTTATGAATGATATTGATGATGGGATATCAAGTTTAATGTCTAAGTTTGCAGATGATACAAAGGTTGGCAGGGTCGTTAAGGACACTACTGACGCTATGCTGCTGCAACAGGATCTGGAAAGGTTGAACGGATGGGCTGAGAGGTGGCAAATGAAGTTTAACATTGACAAATGTAAAGTACTACATATGGGTAACAGTAACCCCAGAGCAATGTATCAACTCTGCGGTACTACACTGACAGTGGTGGAGAATGAAAAGGACCTGGGGGTAATTGTGCAGGCAGATATGAAGTTCTCTGAGCAGTGCAGACGAGCTGCAAGAGTAGCTCATGGTGTCTTGTCAATGATATACAGGAATTTTTCTAGCAGGGATAAGGAGGTGATTATTCCCTTGTATAAGGCAATGGCTAGGCCACATCTTGAGTACTGTATACAGGTCTGGAGGCCTCATTTCAAGAAGGATGTAGAGCTGCTGGAACGGGTACAGAGAAGGGCAACAAGATTAGTAAATGGAACAAAGGGTTGCTCTTACGAAGAAAGGCTTAAGTTTTGCAAATTACAGAGTCTGGAGACTAGGCACCGGCGAGGTGATCTGATAGAGGTGTATAAGGCTTTGAATGGTTTGAGCATGCTCAATGCCAATGGGATTCTTCATCTTTCTCAGAATAATCACCTCAGAGGGCATAAATTCAAATTGAGGAAGGACGGATGTCGGATAGATGTGCGGAAATTTGCCTTTGGCCAGCGGGTGGTTGGTTGGTGGAACCGACTTCCATCACTTGTTGTTGAAGTTGATAGCCTAAACAAATTTAAAGCTCAACTGGACAGGTATTTCGAACGAACGGAGGGGTGAAATGGGAGAGGGTTTTTTTTTTTTTTTTTTTGGCTGATGCTGAATAAGCTTGCTTTCTTGCATCATATGCCTCTACTAATGCTAATGCTAATGCTAACTCAGACGTACTAATCAGACAACAATCTTCTAGGCAACAGTTCAATAGTAGTATAAAAGAAATCCACCTAAATGCACTGCAAACCCCTACGGGGTAGGAAAAACTAGTGCCTCTGCCAGGGTACGATACGCTGCAAACCCCATCTGGAATAGGTTTAACTTCAAACCCTGCTGACACCTTTGGGTGTGGGATGACTTTGCACCTGTATACTGGAAAGTGGGTCAGGTGCTACAAATGCCTTTGGGTGTAAACACCATATGGCACCTCTTTGCAGGGTAACTGTTACCCTGCAATCTTTCTTTTCTTTTTTTTTTTTTTTCCCTTGGCCCTGGGTGGGTGGGTGGGCTCCCCAAGCCAAGGGCTCCAACCTTCATTCCCTCCCAACTTCCATCATCTGGAGGACGCTTTTTTTTTTTTTTTTTTTTTTTACGTCCCTCTTCTTCCTTCCCTCTTTAGCTATCTCCCTTGTTTTTTTTTTTTTTTTTTTAACTTGGTCTCTGTCAGGAAGCTTAGGCGACCCTGGCAGAGTATTATGGGCAGCTTGGCTCACCTCCCAGTGGTGGTGGCAGGCAACGTGGGGTCCCGTTAAGGGTCCTGCAGCCAAGAAGCCAGTAACATAACAACAGAACATAATGCTACTCTGACACAAAACAGACATTACACTTTTTCTGGCTTTTACAGAAATTCTGTATTTCTTCACAAAGTACCATGGTGCAGATGGTACCATGGTGAATCTCAGTTATCGGTTGATTCAACTACTGCTCATCTCAGATGCCCAAATTATTCGCTGTATAATTCCTTTCGCCTCAAAGGTGGTACTTTTGCATATGTCCGTTCTGATATTCCCTGTCAGAGACTTGCCAATTTGGAATCTCCTCTCTTTGATCTTCTCTGGCTTAAAATCTCTCTACCTCATTGTGTCAAATTCATCTGTTGTCTCTACCGTTCTCCCAACTCGACTAATCACTTGGAGCTCTTTGACTTCCTCTCGTTGCAACTTGACTTTCTCCAGTCCAACTCTCCTAACAGTGAGGTAATTTTCCTTGGTGATTTTAATGTTCACAATCCCAGCTGGCTTCCGTTTTCTACTCACACCGACCCAGCAGGTCGAGATGCTGAGGCTTTTGCAATTACTAATGACCTAGCACAGATTGTTCATTTACCTACAAGAATACCGGACAATCCTAATCATACAGCCAATACGCTTGATCTTTTTCTCACAAACAACCCTTCTAAGTACACGGTCGAAGTGAGAGCTCCTTTAGGCACTTCAGATCACACCTTGGTGATTGTCTCTTCTCCAATGCAACCTTTATCTCATGGCTATTCCAAACCTCGTGTTGTTTGGCATTACAAGAATGCAAAATGGGATGACCTGCGAGACTTCTTTTCTTCTTTTCCTTGGTCGGATTACTGTTTCAAAAGTTCTGATGTCAACGTTTGCTCAGATCGTGTCAGTGAAATTATTCTTGCAGGAATGGAATCCTTTATCGCACACTCCACTTTAAAATCTCGTCCTTTATCTAAACCATGGTTTTCCAATAAATGTGCTAAGGCTGTCCAAGAGAAGAATGTTGCATATCGTAATTGGCTTGTTTCTAATTATTCAGTTTCATTTTCTGCCTACACCAAAGCTCGCAACAATTGTAAAGCAGTTATTAATCAGTCCAAACTAGAGTTTGAACAGGCTAAGAGTAGAAAACTTGCTTCTTGCCCTAATGGTAGCCGAGCATTCTGGTCTCTTGCCAAAGCTATTGGCCGCAACTTTTTCCCATCTCTGCTCCCACCCCTGTCCAAACCAGATGGTTCTGTTGTCACTTCAGCCAAGGATAACGCTGACCTGCTAGCATCCCATTTTTCTTCCAGCTCATGTATTAATGATCTTGGTAAAACACCTCCCACCATTCCCAACACACTCCATTCAATGCCTCCTGTGGTCTTCCGTCAAAAGGATATCAGAAGGATTTTGATGAATCTCGATGCTAAGAAAGCTCCAGGTCCTGATGGTATTTCTCCACTTGTTCTTAAAACCTGTGCTCCTGAACTTACTCCTATTCTTTGCCGCCTTTTTTCAATTTCTTATTCTAAAGGTGTTTTTCCTTCTGCCTGGAAATTTGCTCATATCCAGCCAGTCCTAAGAAGGGTGACAAATCCCTCCCATCCAATTATCGTCCCATTGCAATTACTTCTACTCTTTCTAAAGTAATGGAGAAATCAATTAACCGCCAACTCTTCAACTACCTTGAAACCTTCCGTCTGATCAACGATCGCCAGTATGGATTCCGTCAGTGTCGATCCACTGGTGATATACTGGCTTATGTTACCCATTTATGGACTAATTCAATGGAAAGGTTTGGTGAAACACAAGTAGTTGCTCTTGACATCTCTAAGGCTTTTGATGGTGTTTGGCATAAAGGTCTTCTAAACAAGCTTCCATCTTATGGTTTGCCAACTGTTTTTAGTAATTGGTTATCCACCAGTTTTCTCTCTCTGATCGCTCACTGAGGGTGATGGTTGATGGCTTTCTGTCTTCTAACTTCTCCACTAATGCCGGTGTCCCCCAAGGTTCAGTTCTTTCCCCCACTCTTTTCCTCTTGTATATCAATGACCTTCTTTCATTGACTGGAAATCCTATCCATAGTTTTGCCGATGATAGCACATTGCATTCACCTTTCCATTTTGAGAAACCTTGTCCTGCTCAATCAGCTTCAACTTCTCGAAAATCTGCTACCAATTCCCTAAATGCCGATCTTCAGGTATTCTCCAGTGGGGCAAAGACAACTTAGTTGATTTCAACCCTTCTAAAACTCAGTCTTGTCTTATATCTCGCAAAAAGGATTCTTCTGCTCCTATGTTTATCTTTAGTGACACTCCAATTTCTAGGCAAAAGGATATATCTCTTTTGGGGATTACCCTGACTTCTAATCTCTCTTGGCACAAGCACATTACAAATATTGCTTCCTCTGCATCTAAAAAACTTGGTTTTCTCTTTCGCTCTCGGCGTTACTTTTCTTCCAAACAGCTGCTCACTCTGTATAAATCGCAAATCCGCCCTGCCATGGAATATTGTTCCCACATCTGGGGTGGTGCCCCCAAAACCTCTCTCAGGCTTCTTGATTCCATTCAGAAGAGGGCAGTTAGGTTAATTAATGATTCATCTCTAACAGGGTCTCTCCACTCGCTTTCTCATAGACGCACTGTTTCTGCTGCATGCCTCTTCTACAGATACTTCCATGGGCACTGTTCTTCTGAATTAGCTTCTATAATTCCCGCTCTCTCTCTCTTTCAAAACAGTCCGAACACGTGCCGCCACCAGCCAACATCCATTTACTGTCCAACTTCAAACCCACAGAACCAACTTTTCATCTTCCTCATTTATTCATTCAACTGCCATTTTCTGGAACAACCTTCCTTCATACGTATTTCCTGAAAATTACAATCTACAGAAGTTCAAGTCCAATGTCAACAAATATCTTCTTTCGTCTTCTCAACCTCCAACCCAAGCACGGTACTAAGTACTATAGGTTCTAATACCTCTCATGTTTGGGATTCACATAAAAAAAAAAAAAAAAAAAAAAAAAAAGATGTGGGAAAGCACCGGTGGTGCCTTCCACAAAACACTATGTCACTATAGCCATGTCAATACTGTTTGAAATAATATTCTTTTCGGATGTTTTTGATTATATGTAATGCTTTTTTGTGCGAAGCTGACTCATGATGTTCTTTCAGTTTTTTTCTCACATTCTTTTTATTAGAACCGTGAGCTTTGACAGAACATGATTGCCACTTGAAGAAATATGTAAGTGTTTAGCACTGAAAGTGCTTAAAAGTGCTGAAAGTGCCTTTGAGCACCACTGGCATCTCACATTCACATCACTGGCAATAATAAGCCTTCCGTACTTATTTTTGAAATAATCCAATTGCTTTTTATTCCAGAAATGCAAATTGTTTATTGCGTTTTATTTTAACTTCTGCTCAGAATGAGAAAATCTTTCAGGCTGTATTCTTTCAGTAATCTTTCTTAAAGTAATCTTTCAGTGTTACAAATTGGAGCAGTGTGGCATCGAGGAAAAGTTATTGCTGGATGAAGGGATGGTTGAGTGGAAGAAGATAGAGAGTGGTTATCAATGGACTATGCTATTAGGACTATGCTATTAATGGAATCCCACAGGGTTCATTTCTCGGCCCATTGTTGTTTTTAATGATATTAATGAGAGTTTATCAGGCTTAATCTAAGTTTGCAGATGATATAAAGGTGGGCAGGATGGTTAATGACAGTAATTAAGTTATGTTGTTGCTGTATAAGATCTAGAAAAAGTAGGCAGATGGGTTGAGAAATGGTAATTAACATTGACAAATGTAAGGTACTGAATATGGATAGTAGTAGTATTTGCAGAGTATCATATCAACTGTGTGGTATTACACTGAGGTTAGTGGAAAATGTAAAGATCCTGGAGGTAAATGTTTAATCTGATGTGAAGTTCTTTGACCAGTGTAGACAGGCTGCCAGTACAGCTCATTGGGTTTTGTCAATGATATATAGGAATTTTGCTAGCAGGGATAAGGAGATGATTATCCCATTGCATAAGGAAATGGTCAGGGCACATCTTGAGTACTGCATACAGGTCTGGAGACTCATTTTAGGAAGGATGTAGAGCTGCTGCAATGCATACAGAGAAGGGCAACAAGATTTGTGAGGGGAATAAAGGGAGTGCTCTTACCAAGTAAGGTTCCATTCTATGAATTGCAGCATCTGGAGACTAGGCACCTGTGAGGTGATATGATTGCGGTTTTTTAGGCTTTGAACGGCTTGATTAAGTTTAGTGATAATGGGATTCTACCTTTTGCTGAGACTATACATTAGGGAACATAACTTCAGATTGAGGAAGAATAGTTAAGGAAGAATAGATGTGCAGAAATTTGCCTTCAGCCAATAGGTTTCCTTCTATTGTTGTGGTAGTGGATAATTTTAAATAAATTCAAGGTAAGAACCAGATGAACTATTGGAGGTGGTGGATAGGTGAAATTGTTTTTTTTTTTTCTTACCTGCTATATAAGGCTTGCTTTCTTGCGTCATTTGCCACCATTAAGACTATTATTAAAAGCTAAATACTTGCAAAGATGGTGAGAGTCACCCTACAGGTTTTTGCACATCATTTCGGTACAAAAACCATAAGGAAATTATTTTGGAAACATTTCGGTAAAAGTTTGGTACATTTAGAAAGTACATTGAGTACATTTAGAAAGGCAGAAAAAATTTCAGATTTTTAAGCATCAATTTAACGGTCATTGTGGGAATGTTATTTTCAAGGGCCACTTCTCAGATGACCCACTACAACCACTGGGTTAAAAGAAAAGGCATGTTGATATTGAGTAGTAACAATGATAAATTGGTTTTCTTCCCTTAGTATGAGCATATTCAGAGTTGAGAATTCTGTTTCTTGGGAAAAATTATTTGTCTGTAACCAGAATATGGATCACATCTACTTAGCAAAATGACAGCTCACAGAAGTTTCTGCATTTATTCATATCTTGTGGGAATTCTTATACAGGGATAATCATCTTTTAAGTGCACAAAGGATAATATTGTTGTACATGTTGGCACTAATGACATTAAGAGTCGAAGATCTGCGGACTTAATTCACAAGTACAGATCAGTGTTGGAAAAAAGTCACGAGTTAGGATTAAATTTGAAGGTGTCTGCAATTATGCCCAGACATGATAGGAGGGAATATATGATGAGAGCCTTGTCAATCAGTTTGACCCTTTAGAGAATGTACAAGGCTGATGGGATAGAATTTTTCTTAGTGATCTGTGCTTGTTAACAGAGAGACTGCTTCTACAGGGATAGGGTACAGTGCTAGGTGGGTTGGAAAACTGCTAGCTTTGGAGGAATTCACAGACTAATAGATTAGCAGAAGCCATAGGCAAAGGTGAAACTGATTCTTGCACTGCTTCTATTGTAATGAGCAGCACCCTGGAAAGCAAGTTGCTGGGGATTTCAAGAAATGCTAGGAGTCATCATGGAACAACTAAATACATGGGCTGTGTTAAGGTAACTAAGAGTAAGAACAGGTGCATGTACACCAATGATAGGAGTATGGTAAATAAATTTGATGAATTTGAAGTGATAGTGAAGACATCAGAGGGGGATAATATTGGGATATCAGAGACATGGTATCACACAGTTGTAAGGAATGCAGAATTTGAATTTGGGGAGTACAATGTGTACAGAAAGGACACACTGGATTTGGTTTTTTTCTTTTTTTTAGGAGCATTAGCAACTAAGGACATATTGCTCCCGGGATATTCGGTGGTCATTCCCTGACCTTTCTGCATCCTCCGTATTTGGTGGTCATGGGCTCGAACCCCAGTCTAATCAAGAAGTGTGCGTGCTACGCACTGCTGCTCCTGCCCACCTGGCTATGGGGGCAGAAACACACTGGTTAGGAAGGGAGGAGAGGTTATGCTGCTAGTTAAGAACCACATAAAATCTAGGGTAGTGAATCCAGGTGACATGGATGGACAGTGCAATTTTATCAGTTTGGTGTCACATAAGCACTGGGAAAGCAAAAATGAGGAGTAGGAGTGTGTTATAAGCCCATTGACTCTGATGAGTACAATGAACAACTGTACAGAGAAATAAAGTGGGCATTAAATCATAATGTCTTATAATGGGTATTTTAACTTTACAGACATTGACTGGAACTTGTGGGTTGGTCACTCGCATACTAGCGAATCTTTTGTGGATTTATTGGATGATTGTTTTCTACAGCAGCATGTTCGGGAGGCATCTAGAGGGAGTAATACTCTTGATCTGATTATCAGCATTGATTATTCATGCTTTAAGAATCTACAGATCACAGTGATCTGTAGGCAGTGATCACAGTATACTGATATGGGATTTACTTAAAGATGTAAATACCATCAGGGGTAAAGGGAAGGGTTTTTGCTTTTGTAAAGGTGACTACGGTGGTCTCAGGCAGTTTTTAAATTCTATATAGTGGGACCAACTGATGACGTTACCAACAGCATTATTAAAAGGAAACAATCAAGGAATTTATCTTGGAAGCTACTAGGCTTTTCATACGAACTAAGAAATACTGTTCAAGATTTAGGCCTAAATGGATGTCATCTGAACTAATGACACTCATGACAGAGAAGAAAAATGCATCGGATGCATATAAATTATCAAGTGACACAAGAGCTTATGGTAGATACAAGGTAGCCTGTAATCAAGTCACAAAGGAGGTTAGGCAAGCAAAGGCAGACTAGAAGAAAAATAGCAAAGAGTTCTTTACTTATGTAAACTCTGGAAGGAAGAGGATGAATCAGATTGGTCCCCTGATATTGATGGTTCAACTGTTGACCATTCTGCTCAGGTAGCTGATAAACTGAATGAATATTTTGCATCTACATTCACACATGAGGAGTTATTTAGGGAGGGGAATGCCAAAAGTTTATCAAACTGTAACGAGTATCTAAAGGATTTTGTAATAACTGAGAGAAAAGTGGAGGAGAAATTGTTGAAGTTAAACATAAGAAAGGCACCTGGGGTAGATGGGATCTATCCAGTTATATTAAAGGAGGCAGCAAAAACGTAAGCAAACCTTTAGACCTAATCATGAGAGCATCCTTGGATTCAGGATAGATCCCCACAGAATGGAGCTGTGCAAATGTATCCCCTATTCACAAAGGGGCTTCAAAGGATGACATGAGTAATTACAGACCTGTTACTTTGACCTGTTCCAGAAAAAAAATATGGAGTCAGTGATTAAAGAAACTTTGCAGGATCATCTAGACAAGACTGCAGTTGTAGTTCAGACACAGCATGGGTTTGTTAAGTAGAATTCTTGTCTGACAAATTTGATTGGATATGACGATATGGTCACAAAGCAACTGATGCAAAAAATTATTTTGATGTTGTCTACTTGGATTTCAGTAAAGCTTTTGATACTGTTGCACATGGAAGACTGATGTACAAATTGAAGCAGTGTGGCATTAAGGGCAAGTTGCAGCTATGGATAAAAGGATGGTTGAGTGGGAACAGACAGAGAGTGGTAATCAATGGACACTGCTCTTCGTGGAGTAACGTTATTAGTGGAGACCCCTAGGGTTCGGTGTTGGGCCCCCTTGTATTCTATATTTATCAATGATATTAATGTCCAATTTTGCAGATGATATGAAGGTTGGCAGGATTGTTAATGACAGTAATGACAGCACGCCACTGCAACAGGATCTAGAAAAGTTGGGCAGATGGGCTGAGAAGTGGTACTGCATGTGTGTGTAGCAATAACTACAGAGTAACCTACCAAATGTGTGGTACTATATCAGGGTAGTGGAGAATGAAAAGTACCTGGGGGTAATTGTGCAGTCAGATATAAAGTTTTCTGAACAGTGTAGACAGGCTGCCAGAGCTCATGGGGGTTTTGTCAATGATATGACAAAACCCCCATGAGCCATATAGGTGATGATATGACAAAATTATATGACAAAACCCCCATGAGCCACCCATATAGGTGACGGTCATGTTCAAAGCCGCTAAGTGGATTTTTCTTATTTATTGATTTGAAATTATTGTTTTTCTAAAACTTTTGATTTAAATTTAGTAGTATAACATTATTTTGTGATTTTTTGATTAATTTGGTGTATTTATTCTTTACTCGGCCTTGTAAAAGTATCGGTAAGGGTTTCCACGTGTTCGTAACTACCGCTACCGTTAGTAACTTTCCCGCCATTGTGATACCGTAATAGATATACGTAGGTTATATACCGTACTAGATAGCGTTAGTTGAACTTCGTTAGCAGTTAAATTGTACGTTTAAATAAATACATATAACGACTTAGATTACAAACGTAATATAATTAATAACATAACATAATTAATTAATAAATTAATAGAATCATGACTCAGACCAGAGCAGCAAAGCAAAAGGCTCAAGCTAATGGAAGTGCTGTGGCTCAGAGCAGAACTGAGGGGGGCAGTTGTCCTCTGACTGACAGCCTTATAAAATGCACTGTTTGCTTGATGTTTGCAGAGCAATCGGGTACGGGACATGATACTGCCAAGGGGGATGTCTTTGTGTGTGCGTGATGCAAGGAGTGTATCGATATCAGGCAACAACTCGGCGTTCTTGTGGGCCTATATGAGAGCTTGAAGGACAGGGTGGATGCCCTCGAAGAAACTAAATTGAGGGGCCCATCAAGCTCTCAGCTGCCCACATCAACGCCAGAGCTTGCACTTGGGCATCGCGTGACACAGAGACAACCCCCAAGGCAGAATGCGCTGGTCCCGAAGGAACTAGTAGTTTTTGGTGACTCTATTGTCAGGGAAACGGGGAACATGCTTTGTAAAAAAGATAGGTGGAACAGGACCAGGGTATGTCTGCCAGGGGCAAAGGTTGATGACGTTGTAGAGCGAATATCATCTTTTAAGGGCACAAAAGGTGATATAGTTGTACACGTTGGCACTAATAATATTAAGAGTAGGAGACCGGCAGAATTACTTAACAAGTACAGGTCACTGTTGAACAAAAGCTGAGAATTAGGGTTGAATTTGAAAGTGTCTGCAATTCTGCCCAGACACGATAGGAGGGAGTATATGATGAGAGCCTTGTCGATCAATTCGGCCCTGGAAAGATTGTGCAAGGCTCAAGGGGTAGAATTTTTTTCAGCCTGGACTGTACTTGTTAACAGGAGAGATTGCTTCTACAGGGATGGGATACACTTAAATAGAAAGGGTGCAAGAATATTTGCTGATGCTATCGAGGCAGTGTTAGGTGGGTCGGAAAACTGCTAGCTTGGGGGGAGACAAAGACCAATAGATTGACAGTAGCCACTGGCAGCAGAGGTGAAAGAGATTCTTGCACTGCTTCTATTAGAATGAGCAGAAGCCTGAAAAACAAGATGCATGGTATTTCAGAGACTGCTGGGAGCCATTGCGGTACAAGTAAACACATGGGTTGTGTTAGGGTAGCTAAGAATAGAAACAGGTGCAGGTATACTTGCGTGTACACCAATGCAAGGAGTTCAGTAAATAAATTTGATGAATTTGAGGTATTGCTCAAAACATCGAAGGCAGATATTGTTGGGATATCAGAGACGTGGTGTCACACAGATATAAGGGATGCAGAACTGCAATTTGGGGAGTACAACGTCTACAGAAAGGATAGACAGGATAGGAAGGGGGGAGGGGTTATGCTATTAGTTAAGAAACACATAAAAACCAAGGAAGTGAAGCCAGTCGACATCGCTGGACAGTGCAGTGTGGAGTCAGTTTGGTGTGACATAAACATTGGGAGATCAAAATTGAGAGTAGGAGTGTGCTATAGGCCTAATGACTCTGATGAGTATAATAAGGAACTGTACAGGGAAATAGAGTGGGCCAGTAAATCAGAGTGTCTTATAATGGGAGATTTTAATTTCCCAGATATTGACTGGAATTTGGGGGCTGGTTACTCACACACTAGCAGGGCTTTTGTGGATTTATTGGATGATTGTTTTCTACATCAGCATGTTCGGGAGGCAACTAGAGGGAGTAATACTCTTGATTTGATTATCAGCAGTGATTCTTCATGCATTAAGAATCTGCAGATAAATGAACCACTAGGTGGCAGTGATCAGTGTGCTGAAGTGGGATTTACTCAAAGAGGTAACTACCATTAGGGGTAAAGGGAAGGGTTATTGCTTCCATAAAGGCGACTACGATGGACTGAGACAGTATTTAAATTCTATACAGTGGGACCAACTGATGATGTTACCAACAGCAAATTCAAAATGGGAAGCATTCAAAGAACGTATCTTGGAAGCTACTAGGCTTTACATACCAATTAAGAAATATCGTTCAAGGTTTAGGCCAAAATGGATGTCAGATGAACTAATGAGGCATATGGCAGAGAAGAAAAATGCATGGGATACATACAAATTAACACATGACACAGAAGCCTATGATAGATACAAGTTGATATGCAACCAAGTTACAAAGGAGGTTAGGCAAGTGAAGGCAGATTACGAGAAATCCTTGGCAAGGGATGCAAAGAAAAACAGCAAAGAGTTCTTTACTTATGTAAACTCTAGAAGGAAGGGGATGAATCAGATTGGTACACTTGATATTGATGTTGATGATCCTGCTCAGGTAGCTAACAAACTAAATGAATATTTTGCATTGACATTCACACATGAGGAGTTATTCAGCGAGGGGAATGCCAGAGGTGTATTCAACTCTAGAAGTAAGCTACAGAATCTTGAAATAACTGGGAGTAAAGTGGAGGAGAAACTGTTAAAGATAAACACAAGAAAGGCACCCGGGGTGGATGGGATCTATCCAGTTATATTAAAGGAGGCAGCAAAGGAAGTAAGCAAACCCTTAGCCATAATTATGAGAGCTTCCTTGGACTCAGGGGAGGTACCCATAGACTGGAAATGTGCAAATGTGACCCCAATTCACAAAGGAGGATCAAAGGCTGACACAAGTAATTATAGACCTGTGAGCTTAACTTCTGTTCCAGGAAAGTTAATGGAGGCACTGGTTAAAGAAGCATTGCAGGATCATTTAGACAAGACTTCAGTTATAGCTCAGACACAGCATGGTTTTGTTAAGGGGAAGTCTTGCCTGACCAACTTGATTGGATACTATGATGCAGTCACAAAAGAACTGGATGCAGGGAATAACTTTGATATTATATACTTGGATCTTAGAAAGGCTTTTGATACTGTTGCACATGGAAGACTGCTACACAGATTGGAGCAGTGTGACATTGGAGGCAAATTGCTGCTATGGATAAAGGGGTGGTTGAGGGGGAGAAGACAGAGAGTGGTAATCAATGGACACTGCTCATCGTGGACTGATGTTATTAGTGGAGTCCCTCAGGGCTCAGTGTTGGGTCCATTATTGTTTTCTGTATTTATAAATGATATTGATGATGGTATATCGGGCTTAATGTCCAAGTTTGCAGACGATACAAAGGTTGGCAGGGTTGTCAAGGACACTACTGACACTATGCTGCTGAAACAGGATCTGGAAAGGTTGAGCAGATGGGCTGAGAGGTGGCAAATGAAGTTTAACATTGACAAATGTAAAGTACTACACATGGGAAACAGCAACCCCAGAGCAACGTATCAACTCTGTGGTACTACACTGACAGTGGTAGAGAATGAAAGGGACTTGGGGGTGGTTGTGCAGGCAGATATGAAGTTCTCTGAGCAGTGCAGACGGGCTGCAAGAGTAGCTCATGGAGTATTGTCAATGATATACAGGAATATTTCCAGCAAGGATAAGGAGGTGATTATTCCATTGTATAAGGCGATGGTCAGGCCACACCTAGAGTACTGTATACAGGTCTGGAGGCCTCATTTGAAGAAGGATGTAGAGCTGCTGGAACGAGTACAGAGAAGGGCAACAAGATTAGTGAATGGAACAAAGGGGTGCTCTTACGAAGAAAGGCTTAAGTTTTGCAAATTACAGTGTCTGGAGACTAGGCACCAGCGAGGTGATCTGATAGAGGTGTATAAAGCCTTGAATGGTTTAAGCATGCTCAATGCTGATGGGATTCTTCCTCTAGCTCAGAAAAATCACCTGAGAGGGCATAAATTCAAATTGAGGAAAGACAGATGTAGGATAGACGTGCGGAAATTTGCCTTTAGCCAGCGGGTGGTTGGTTGGTGGAACAGACTTCCTTTCCTTGTGGTGGAGGTTGACAGCCTAAATAAGTTTAAGGCTCAGCTGGACAGGTATTTTGAACGAACAGAGGGGTGAAGTGGAAGTGGGTTTTTTTTTTTTTTTTTTTTTGGCTGATGCTGCATAAGCTTGCTTTCTTGCAAATGCCTCTACTAATGCTAATGCTAATGCTAATGATATACTTGAATTTTGCTACTAGGAATAAGGAGGTGATTAAGGCAGTGGTCAGCTCACATAGTGGTCAGCTTGAGTACTGCATAGAGGTCTGGAGAGCTCATTTTAGGAAGGATGTAGAGCTATTGAAATGAATACAGAGAAGGGCAACGAGACTGGAGAGGGGAACACAGCATTGCTTTTACCAAGAACTCTTAAGTTCTGCAGATTGCAGCATCTGGAGACTAGGCATCTGCAACGTGATCTGGTTGAGGTGTATACAACCTTGAATGGGTTGAGCAGGCTCAATGCTGATGGTATTCTTCCTCTTGCTCAGATTGTGCACCTGAGGGGACATAAATTTGAGTTGAGGAAAGACAGTTGTAGAATAGATGTGTGGAAATTTGCCTTTAGCCAGTGGCTGGTTGATTGCTGGAATAAACTTCTCTCGGTCGTTCTAGAAGTTGGTAGCTTAAATAAATTCAATGAATAACTGGACGAACATTTGGAGTGAATGGATGGATGAAATTGGAAGGGCTTTTTTTTTTTTTATCTGGCTGATGCTGTATAAGTTTGCTTTCTTGTATCATATGCTTCTACTAATGCTAATGTGAAATGAATGATGTACATGCATGTGTATCCTCTATATACTTACAGATGAAACATTACATGACCTCATAACATTCCTGGTACTTGTGATAGGAGGTACTTGTACATCATGGAAATTTTTACTCTTCATCATTTGCAGTCAATTGGAATCTCCCTCTACCATCATTTACTCTTAATGTTTTGGCATACCTGCTTCTCAGAAAAAAAATTGTAAACAGATTTCAGGTATCTCTGATAATATCAGTTTAACAAATGCCACAGTAAACAACAAGACATTCTCGAACCTGAAACTCAAGTAATAGACATTGACACCATTAGTATGCACTTTGCCACACAACTGATAATTGGTATGATTCATTTAGTAAAACAACACTATATATGTCACTGTTGGTACTTATGTTTTTTTACTGTTTAAAGCCTGTTTTATACACAGTCTTATTTTTATGACAAATTTGAACATGAAATATTTTACCATTTTACATGTGATTAATGATTTGTAATTAATGATTAATGTTTAATATCTTGGAAATGTAAACTTTTAAGACATATAGAAACTTTTTCCTTATTTTTAGCTACATTTATTCTCTGCAATTTTGAAACATCTTGTGCATATATATATATATATATATATATATATATATATATACATTTTATTTATATATGTATATCTTATTATTGTAGCTGTGCTCCCAGGACCGCCTAAAGAAGTACATGTGCAACAGATATCTGATAATTCATTTAAAGTTTACTGGCAGCCTCCTCTTAAAAATCCAGAATTAGTCCAATGGTATAAAGTATTTTGGCGACCAGTAGGATCCAGTAGATTATTCAAAGTATGTTGATAAATTATTGTTCCATCATATCATATTATTATATAATATTATATATATAATGCATATATTATGTTAAATAATATGGGAATTATTTCAAAAAAGTTTTTTTTTTAACTAAAAATAACGTGCACCAAGTGCTATTGTATCATAAACTTCATGGAAAATATGTTTGCCTTGTGCCTCATGAATATTACAGGAATAGCAAATTAACTGGACTGCCAAAAGATGTCTGTTATCCAACGTATGAAAAGGTTTAATCACTTCCCAGATTGCCATCTCAGTGCTCATTAGCACCTCCTTAGTATTATTATTTTAACAGCCCCCAGTGTTACCTAAGTCCATATATGAGTATTGTGCCTGTAGAAGGATGTGTGTGTTAATGGGTGATTAGCATGTTGTGTGGGCTGAAAAACCCAGAATAAATCACAGGGGAAACCCTACTCCCTCTGCCTGAGATTAGCTAACTACAGCTTTGTTGAAGAGGACGTTAGAAATTCTGCAGTCATCAATGGGATTCAAACCCAGACCCTCTCCAAATGAGCAACAAGTGATGAGACCAATATACTGTCACTGAGGCCCACTTCCTTAGTAGGAGGTACTAGGTACATGGATCTGAAAATTAAGAGCCATCCTTGTTTTTATACTGTACAGGGCAGTGCCATTTGACACCAGAAGAGTGTAAATTCCATTACAAGTATGCCAGGGAAGGTGTGGTAGAGAAACAAAACTAACTTAAATTTTTACATGGTGAAGCAAAAAAGTGAGAAAACAAGGGATGGGGGAGGGACTGGCTGCTTCTTACTCATTCCTTGCTAATAGGAAAAGAAGCAAAAAAATACAAAATTATGAAAGCTAAATGTCATAAAAAATGAAGTTTATTACCCAGATACTCTAGTAATATAATCACCTCCTGTTCCGGTGCCTCCATAGCCAGGTGGGGAAGGAGCAGCAGTGCGTAGCACATGCTTTCTTGATTAGACCGGGATTCGAGCCCGTCACCACCAAATATGGAGGATGCAGAAAGGTCAGGGAATGACCACCGCATATTCCCCGAGCAATATGGCCTTAGTTGCTAATGCTCCTAAAAACCAAACAACAACAACCACCAAACAACCTCCTGTCCCCATGTTTAGAGAAAAAAAAAAATGCCAGGATATAAAATTTAATAAAATAAGAAAAACAAATTAAATGAGAAATTAAATAATAATAATTAACTCCTATATTATTAAAAGCAGGCACTACATTAATGAAAAATATCTTGCCAACATTCTATATGTTTAACAGCTGAAAATAAAGTGCACAATAGTTTTATTGTCTCATACAGAGAGAACATAAGTTTGTCTTGGGCTTTAAGTCTTGAGACAAATGATTGATTTGTTGTTCCTCTAATTATTAATGGGCTGATAATTACAGGCAGCTTTTCTATTTAAGCGTATCCTATCCCGGTGGAAGCAGTCTCTTCTGTTAACAAGCACAGACCACACTGACAAAAATTCTACCCCACAATCTCTACAGGGCCAAATTGATTGGCAAGGTGCTCATCATATACTCCCTCCTATCCTGTCTGGGCAGAATTTCAGACAATTTCAAATTTAACCCAAACTCGTGATTTTTTTTTCAACGTTGACTTGTACTTGTTAATTAAATCTGCAGATCTCCTACTCTTAATGTCATTAGTGCCACCGTGTATAGCAATATCACCTTTTGTGCTCTTAAAAGGTGATATCTCCTCTACAACATCCTCAACTTTTGCCCCCTGGCAGACATAACCTAGTACTATTTCACCTACCTCTTTTGCACAATATATTTCCCATCTACCTGACAATAGAGTCACCGACAATAACTAGCTCCTGTCTGACCAATGCATTCTTGCCTGGAAACCCAAAGGTTGCGGGTTCGAATCCCGCCTCGGGCTAGGATCAGAGTAGTGCAGATACCTTGGGAGGTGCATTATGGCCACAGAAGCCGATGTGCCAACAACTAACAAAGAAAAAGAAAAAAAAAAAAACCCAGTGCATTCTGGCTTGAAGATTACCCCTGTGTTGCTTGATGCACAAGAGTAAACTCTGGTCTTGAGGTGAGCAGCTGGAAGCTTGATAGGCCTCCCATTTTAATTCTTTTGAAGACTTTACTCTTCAAAGTCTCATAGGTGCCCATCAGAACACAGAGTTGATGCCTAATTTCTTGACAAGCTCTGCACCTAGCACACACACAAAGACATTCTTCTTGGCTAGACCATGTCTTGTTCCAGAAAGATCCACAACCATTTCAGAAGTTGCACATTTTTTTAGGCTGTAATACATTGGAGAATCGTCCCCTTTGGTTCTTCCTCGAGCAACAGCACTCCCGCTACTTTGTGCCAGTTGCTTTACTGCTCTTGTTTAGAGCATGATTTCTATTTGGATACAATTTGGATTAACAACAAAAATTAATAAGATTAATAAATTTAATTGATTAAATGACGACAGTACACTAAGCTAATAGATTCCTAAATGCAATGATATGTACCAGGCTACCTATTTTTACATTATTCCTTATGCTAATAAGTTTGGGATGTATGTTAAGCTATACTGCAACAATCAAATTGTTAAATTAGTTATATCCTTAGCTAAACACAAAAAGATGTATGCCCAACAACCTAAAGATGTTGGGCATACATCTAAAAGGAGTTAATTGTTAACTTGTTAGCAACCTAAAAGTTGTTAAGAGTTATAAGTTAATTATAATATTTAAAAAATTATCCACATAATGCCAACCTAATTGATTTGAACTTTAGAGCTACCTGTTTACCACAATTAAAAAATTTAATTCTCCTACCACTCTACCACTCTATAACTATAACAATGTTGGTGAGATTTATCATTAGCAATAGTAGGGGCATATGATGCAAGAAAACAAGCTTATACAGCATCGGCCAAAAAAAAAAAAAAATGCCATTTCACACAACCATTCACTCTAAAAGTTTGTCCAGTTCTTCTTTGAATTTATTTAAGCTATCAACTTCCACAACGACAAATTGAAGTTTGTTCCAGCAATTAACCACCTGCTGCCTAAAGGCAAATTTCCGAACATCTATTCTACAACTGACCTTCCTCAATTTGAATTTATTTCCCCCCCCCCAGGTTCGTAATCTGAGCAAGAGTAAGAATCCCATCAGCATTGAGCCTGCTCAACCCATTCAAGGCCTTATACACCTCAACCAGATCACCTCACAGATGCCTAGTTTCCAGATGCTGCAATTTGCAGAATTTAAGCCTTTATTGATAAGAGCACCCCTTCGTTCCTTTCGATTTGAAAAATACAAAGGAATGATCAAATATATTAAGTAGTATCCTACAAAATCTCTAGCTAAAATCAAAAAATGAAATAACAAGCATGACTAGAACTATAAAAGCCTCAGGGGCTCACATCTGGTGAGTATGGGCTTGACACACCCAGGGACCTGAGCTGGATATCATCATTCTTCTTCTTCTTCTCTTTCTTGATGATTCCTTTCTATCTCTCTCTCTCTCTCTCTCTCTCTCTCTCTCTCTCTCTCTCTCTCTCTCTCTCTCTCTCTCTCTCTCTCTCTCAGGGTAACTCGGGATTTTTTTTTTTTTTTTTTGGCTGATGCAGCATAAGCCTCGGGCTTCCTTGCACCATATGGCTAATAATAATAATAATACAGAGTATGATTTAATATGACAATTAAGTCAATAAAATGGCAAAAGTCTTCAAAAACTTATCAGTTTCTTTGAGCTGAAAATTCCATGACTAGTGCTTAGATAATCTTGTCACTGAGTCCAGTTGATGGCATATACCCTGTAGTTTTTAGGGAGAGCATTGAACCATTGAGTTAATTATGAGGACATCTTTGGACTCACTGGAGATTCCTTTGGATTGTAGAAGTGCCAATGTATTGCCAATACATAAAAGTGATTCTAAGAACGAAGTTGTTAACTACAGACTGGTTAGTGTGACTTCAGTGGTAGGAAAATCTTAGCTACAATGATTAAGAATGCAATCCAGGGACATTTAGATAAATATGGCATTCTGAAGGTCACATACAACATGTGACCTTCAACATGGCATTTTTAAGGAAAAATCATGCTTAACTACCTTAGTAAGTTATTTTGACACAGTTATTCATGAGTTGGATTTTGAGAACAATTTTGACATAGTTTATTTGGATTTTAGCAAAGTATTTGACTCGGTACCTCATTAGAGGTTACTGTATAAGCTTTAAAAGGTTGGGATTACTGGTAAGAGTCTAAGATGGATTGCTTGAGGATGGCTGCATGGCAGAAAGCAGAGGGTTGTGATTAATGGATATTCTTCGGATTGGTCAGGAGTGGAGCCCTCAAGGATCAGTTCTTGGACCGCTGTTGTTTCTCATTTTCATAAATGACATCGACAAAGAGTTAGAAAGCATGATGTCAAAATTTGCAGTTGACGTAAAGATTGGCAGAGTTGTTAATGATCAGTGCCAAGCAGCAGTCCTTCGGGATGACTTGAACAGACTTCAAAGATGGTCAGAGAGTGGCAACTATGTTTTAATGCTGCAAAATTCTGTTTGTTTGTTTGTTATTTTGGTTTTTAGGAGCATTAGCAACTAAGGCCATATTTGCTCCGGGGATATGCGGTGGTCATTCCCTGACCTTTCCGCATCCTCCGTATTTGGTGGTCATGGGCTTGAACCCTGGTCTAATCAAGAAGCGTGTGCTATGCACTGCTGCTCCTGCCCACCTGGCTACGGAGGCAATAATGGCAGATACGAAGTTTTCTGAACAGTGTAAACAGGTAGCCAGACAAGCCCGTGGTGCCCTATCAATGATTTATTGAACATTTTCCTGTAGAGTTAGAGAGGTCATGATCCCAATATATAAATTAATTGTAAAACCACATTTGGAATACTGTGTTCAAGTATGGAGACTTCATCTGAAAAAAGACATTGAGTTTCTTCAAAAGGTCCAAAGACTGGCGAGATTGGCAGAAGAACAGCTGTATGAGGAAAGAGTCTGATTATGTGGGCTACAGAGCTTGGCAACCAGGCACCTCAGAGGTCTGAGATGCACGGTCGACCTTATAGAGGTTTGTAAGGCTCTGAGAGGGATTAGTAAAATGAATGAAGGTTGAATTCTCACTGTTATACAGAATTCCAGAACTAAGGGTCGTAACTTGAAATTACAATGATTGAGGTTTAGATTAGATTGTAGGAAGTTTTCTTTTAGCCAGCGAGTCATTGATTGCTGGAACAAGTTGCCCTTGCAGGTATTTAAGGCTGACAGTTTGAATAAATTCAAAGGTCAACTGGATAATTATCTTATCTATATCTTATCTATTTGTGTTTTTTTTTTTTTTTTTTTTTGCCAATACAGCAAAAGCCTGTGGCTTCCTTGTGCTATTTATTTGTTATTTTTTTTGGGTTTTTAGGAGCATTAGCAACTAAGGCCATATTGCTCCGGGAATATGCGGTGGTCATTCCCTGACCTTTCCGCATCCTCTGTATTTGGTGGTGACAGGCTCGAACCCCGGTCTAATCGAGAAGCATGTGCTACGCACTGCTGCTCCTTCCCACCTGGCTACAGAGGCGCTCCTTGTGCTATATGATGAATACTATTACTTTATATAGTTGTGAAAGCTTCTATTAGGAAGGATGTATCTATTGGTACAGGTTCAGAGAAGAGCAACAAAATTAGGCAAGGGCACAAAAAAAAGGTACACTTACCGTGGAAGACTTTGGTCCTTTAAATTGCAGCATCTGGAAATGGGGCACCTGCAAGGAGACCTGACTGAATTGTTTAAGACTTTAAATGAGTAAAGGATTGAGTAAACAAAATGCTGATGTCAAACTTATCTTCCTCAGTCAATGCACATGAATTAACTAAAACATAAGGAGACATAAATTGAAACTGAAAAGGATAGTTGCAGGATAGAATGTGGGAAAATTTTCTTTCAGCCAATAAGCAATTAATTCCACTGACTAACAAAAAAAAATAATATTAATAATAATTATTTTTCATACCTCCAACAGAAAAGTTGCTAATTGCAAAGGAAATTGATATGCTGATTCCAAACATACCTAATTTTTCCCCATGAAGGTCTGAAATTTTAACTTAATGAACAACCAATGTCTTAAAAATGGGTCTTATTCATTTTAAAATATTTCAATCAAATATAGTTGTATATTTTAATATACTTTAATTGAAATTTGCATTCTATTTCAGTAGAAATGCTTGCTGCCGCTCAGAGGATTTTTCGTATAGTCCATGTTGCTTTCCCCTTAAGAAACCAGAGGTAATCTCCCATCATGGTAATGTCCCAGTGACCTTGCTACTGCTTTTCCATCACAGATATGTTCTGATGAAAGCTTCTCCCTCCCTTTACTCATCATTTACATCTCTCAAATTATGAGGGAATACACTGAGATGGGAATGAAGAAAATGAATTTTCAAAGATTCAGCAATTGGCAGCCAATATTTTTGTAGCATTTCAGGAAAATTGGCACCAGAGATTCATAATTATCTTCTTTCCTGCTTCTAAGAAATCTGCGCAAACTGCTTTAAAAGAACACCAAACTGCTAGTACAGTATCTTATAGCTTTGTTTCAAATACTTCAAGGAATTTCTTTATTTGACACCCAATTTAAAATTTCTTCTTTCAGTTTTGCATCTGTTAAATTGGGAAACACTGGATTCTGCTACCCTTCAGTAGCATAATCCACTTTCTTCTTATACAGAGCCTTAACAAAATTCTTCATTAATCCAAGTTTTATATGCAAAGATGGAAGAAGAACCTTATAGTTCCACCAGTGTAACATATCTTATATTACTTCTCCTTGATAAAAATTTCTCCCTCTTTTCCCACTGCTGCACAATATAATGTTTTTCTGTTGTACACTATCCCCAAATATAAGAAACAACAGTATTTAACAAAACTTTCCTGAAAAAGAGTAATTCAATTACCTTAAAGATTACCACAGACATTCCAAGCAAAATCATGGCACTTTATTGCACTCATGGTTTATTGTACTTTAGTGGATTCCCACAGGGTTTGATGCTGGGCCCATTGTTGTTTTCTGTATTTATTAATTATAGTGATGAGGGTATATCAGGCTTAATGTCTAAGTTTGCAGATACAAAGGTTGGCAGGGCAATTAATGACAATAACGAAGGTATACTGCTGCAACAAGATCTAGAAAAATTTGGCAGATAGGCTGAGAAATGGCATTTAAAGTTTAACATTGACAAATTCTAAGTACTGCATATGGGTAGCAGTGATTGAAGAGTAATGTATCAACTGTTTGGTGTGTACATAGTGTTTGGGATGAGGTGCCACCAATGATTTCTCACAACTGCACCTTTAGTATCCTTGTGAGGAAAATAGTACTGTGTAAATGCCAGACGTGTGTGTATGTGTGATTTATGTAGTTTTGTTCATGTTCTGTTGTTCTTCTGGCTGCTTAGCTGCAGGACCTCTGGTGGGACCCCACATTGCCCATACACACCACTAGGAGGTAAGCCAGGTAGTAAAAATTGCTTCTCTGGCTGGTCTCTGCCAGGATCACCTGAGCTTCCTAAATGGAGACAAAATAAAAATAAATAAATAAAAAACTAAAACTTGGTAGTGGAAAGCAGGTAATTGTGCAGTCAGATATGAAGTTCTCTGTGCAGTGCAGACAGGCTGCCAGACAGCTCATGGGGTTTTGTCAATGATATATGGGAATTTTGTTAGCAGGGATAAGGATATGATTAGCCTATTTTATAAGGCAATAGTCAGGCCACATCTTGAGTACTGCATAAAGGTGTGGAGGTCTTATTTTAGGAGGGATGTAGACCTGCTGGAATCAGTACACAGAAGGGCAACAAAATTGGTGAGAGGAACAAAGGGATGCTCTTAACAAGAAAGGCTTCAATTCTGCAAATTATAATTGGGAGACTAGGCATGAGGTGATATGATTGAAGTGTTTAAGGCTTTGAATGTCTTGAGAAAACTCAATGCTGGTGGGATTCTTCCTTTTGCTCAGACTATACACATGAGAGCATCAGTTCAAATTGAGTAAAGACAATTGCAGAATATATGTGTGGAAGTTTACCTTCAGCCAACAGGTGGTTGCTTGTTGGAACAGGCTTCCATCCATTGTTGTAGAAGTGGATAGTTTGAATAAATTCAAGGAAGAACTAGACAAACTATTGGAGGGGATTGGATTGGTGAAATGAGATTTTTTTTTTTTTTTTTTTTTTTTTTTGTGGTTGATACTGTATAAGCTTGCTTTCTTGCTTCATTTGCTTTTATTAATATCAATAATAATACTCGGATCTTGAACATGCTTCCATGTGTTTCTTTCAAGCCAACACCGTGAAGTAGAGATATTGATGGGAATACATTTCCATTCCAGTAAGTGGATGTTGACTGGTTGTGGTAGGTGTTTGGACTGGTTTGAAAATGAGAGGGGAAATTATAGAAGCCTCAGAAGAACAGCACTCATGAAAGTATAGCATTAGCATTAGTAGAGGCATATGATGCAAGAAAGCAAGCTAATGCAGCATCAGCAAAAAAAAAAAAAAAAAAGCTCCTATTTCACCCCTCCGTTCTTTCCAAATACCTGTCCAGCTCAGCCTTAAATTGATTTAGGCTATCAACTTCTATAACAAAGGATGGAAGTCTGTTCCACCAACCAACTACCCGGTGACTAAAGGCAAACTTCTGCCCATCTGTTCTACGTCTGTCTTTCCTCAATTTGAATTTATGTCCTCTCAGGTGATTATTCTGAGCAAGAGGAAGCATCCCATTAGCATTGAGTATGCTCAAACCATTCAAAGCTTTATACACCTCAATCAGATCACCTCACAGGTGATCTGATTGATTTGAGCATGCTCAGTGCTGATGGGATATAGAAAAGATATGTAGCAGAAACAGAACATCTATGAGACAGAGAGTGCAGAAACTTCAATAAGAGATAGATTATTAATTAACCTGATAGCCTTCCTTTAAATGGAGTCTAGATGTCAGAGAGAGGTTTAGGGGACACCACTGAAGATATGGGAATGATATTCCCACATCTGGGGAATATCGATGTGCTTATGCCAAGAGACATTAGAAGTCAGATAATAACTAATTGTGATATGTGACTTTGTCTAGAAATCTGAGTATTATCGATGATAAGCATAGGAGCAGAAGAATCCTATTTTGGGAGATATAAGACAAGGCTGGGTTTGAGAAGGATTGAAATTAGCTAAGTTATTTTTGGCCCATTGGAGAATTACTTGGAGATCAGCATTTAAGGAATTGATAGTGGATATTAGTATTAGTATTAGCAATGGCAACATGGTGCAAGGAAGCCTATGGCTTATGCTGAACCAGCCAAAAAAAAAAATAAATAAATAAATAATAATAATAATAAAATAAAATAAAAATAATTAAAATAAAGTAATAATAATAATTTTTTTCTTATTATTATTATAATAAGAAGAAAATTTTGAAAAAATCAAATATTACTAAGAGAAAACGAAATAGACAACCTATGCATTTGCCTCCTTCTGTAAGTCCAACTGACCTTTGAATTTCCCCAATCTGTCGGCCACTCACGTAGGTAACTTATAACTCGCTGACTAAAATAAAACATCCTGCATTCCAGTCTAAACAGCTCCGCTATAACTTGAAATTATAGTCCCTAGTTCTAGAATCATTTATAACCATAAAAATTTTGTCCTCATTCATTTTACTTATGCTTCTCTGAGCCTTAAAATACCACAATCAAGTCTCCTCTAATATGCCTAGTTTCCAAGCTCTGCAACCCACATATTCGAAGTCTTTCCTTGTACGGATGCCCTTTTGCCGATCTCACCAGGTGAGTTATTCCCCTTTGGACCCTTTCAACAAGCACAATGTTAGACGCAGTCTCCATTCTTGAGCACTATAGCCATAGAAGCTGATGTGCCAGTAAAATATATCTAATATCCAATATATCTATATATCTACTTGAACACAGTATTCCAAGTGTGGTCTAGCAATAGCCTTATATAATGGGATTGTGCCGTCCTTTTCTCTACTAGCAATTGTTCAATAAATCATCGATAGGACACCGTGGGCCTTCCTTGCAACCTGTCTACAATGCTCAGAGAACTTCATGTCTGACCATATCATAACTCCCAAGGCCCTTTCCTCCACTACTGGCTTTTCAACTCCACCAAGTATATAAGTTATTTTGGATTATTGTTCTCCAGGTGTAATACCATATACTTTGCTGGATTAAAGCATAGCTGCCATTTTTCTGACCATCCCTGAAGTCTATCTAGGTCACTCTGAAGAAGCTCTGCAGTCTGCTTGGCAATAATCATTAACTACTCTACTAAACTTTACATCATCTGCAAATTTAGACATCATACCCTCTATCCCTTCATCAAAGGGTTTTTCTTCTGTAAATGTCGATGCAAAGTAAATGTTGAGTTTATCTGCAACTTCAGCTGGGGTATCTAATACTATCCCACATCCATTACATAAGGTTCCAATCTGGTTTGTCCTTCTCTTCTTTGCATTTATGTATGTGAAGAATTCCTTACCTCCACTCTTTGCTCTTCTAAGGGGGTTCTTGTTTTTTGCTCTTCTAAGTGGGAGTCCCCCCACTTCTTACATCAACCCAATCTGAGGAATAACCATTTATCACAACCCTCTGCACCCTGCCCTGAAGCCATCTAACTATCCATCTAAGGATTTTTCCTGTGATTCCAACCTGTTCCAGCTTATAAAATAACCACTAATGTGGGACTGAGTCAAATGCTTTGCTGAAATCCAAATAAACATTGTAAAAATTATTTGTCATGCTCAGGCTGCTTATGATAAGAAGCATGACCACCACCACTACCCCTTCTATCTTCCCCATCCTTCCTAAATACATTATGCATACCGTACTGAAACTCACCATCCCCCCTCTCTGGTGGCACCACATTTCCGTAAGCCCTATTATATCAACATTACTTGTCCTAACCAGTAGTTTGAATTCACTTATTTTATTGATGACACTTCTGACCTTACTGTATAAACAAATAAGACTTAGAATTCTTCTATAGTTAACTACCCTGACACATCACTTAAAGTTATTTAAGCTTGCTTCCCATTAGCTACCTGCTCATTTGAAACGTGTCTGCCCTCAGAACATCTTGCTAATATGTTCTGTTGCGGTAACAAACAAGAACCCTTAAGGTGTGTAAGCATTACTTTGACCAATATTATCAGATAAACGCATATCTATATTACCCTTGTACAGTGGTGGATTCAGGGTAGGGGCACTGGGGCATGTCCCCCCCATCCTGTCATTTTTTTGGAGAATGTACACCAATTGTTTAAATTCCCTTTAGCTACATTTTTTTTTTAATTGTCAACATGGGATTTTATCTATTTTTGCATTGTGGTTCAGCAATTTTCAGCTGACTACAGTTGGCAACACTGATGCTGATATGATTGCCATTCTAGTTCGAGCGCAGCTTGGTCATGCATAATGTTTACTTCAAAGTAATTCAGACTTTATCTGTGTGCCTGTGTCCATCAGTCACATTATGTTTGAGTGTCATTTGTTTTGTTCTGTGCATTATTTTGTGCCTTGTTTGTGCACAAACAAGGCACAAAATGGTGCCCCTTCTGTCATTTTTTTCTGGATCCTCTACTAACCTTGTCCCCCCCCCCCCAAGTTAGCAATTTCCTTGAACCTTTAAGGTATCCTCAGTAATACTGGCAAAATGGATATTCAGAAAGTTCAAACCGTTTGTGCAGGGCAAGGTTTTTGGAAGGTGGAATGCAATGTGCTACAATAAGCCAAATTATAAATAAAATTTCCAATTGATGTAAGAAGGTCATTAATATACAAGAGGAAAAGAGTGGGAGAAAACTGAACCTTGGGGAACACCAACATTAGTGAAGAAGTTAGAAGACAAGTGCCAGCTACCCATCACCCACAGTAAAGAGTCAGAGAGAAAACTGGATACTCAGTTACAAAAATCAGTCTACAATCCATAAGATGGATGTTTATTTAGAAGAATTTTATGCCAAACACAATCAAAAGCCTCTAAAATGTCAAAAGCAACTTCTTAAGTTTCATCAACCTTTGAATTTATCCATAGATGGGTAACCAGTGGATTGACACTGATAGAATCCATATTGGTTATCAGTGATCAGATGAAAGGTTTCACTTGCGGTGCCTCCGTAGCCAGGTGGGAAGGAGCAGCAGTGCGTAGCACACGCTTCCTGATTAGACCGGGGTTCGAGCCCATCACCACTAAATTCGGAGGATGCGGAAAGGTCAGGGAATGACCACCGCATATTCCCGGAGCAATATGGCCTTAGTTGCTAATGTTTCTAAAAAAAAAAAAAAAAAAGAAAGTTTCAGGCTAGTTAGGAGTTGACAGTTAATGAATTTCTCCATTAACTGCCAACCACTTTAGAAATAGTAGAGGTAAGTGCAATGGGATGATAATTGGATGGGATGGTTATGTCACCCTTTTTAGAAATGAACTGGCTCGATATGACTGCTTTCCAAGCAGTGGAATAAAAAAGTCACAGAAGGGCAGAGAAGGGCAGTGAGATTGGTGAGGGGAACAAAAGGGGTACTCTTACCAAGAAAGGAAAGTTCTGCAAATTGCAGAATCTAGAGACTAGGCACCTGCAAGTCAATCTAATTGAGGTATTTAAGGCTTTGAATAGCTTAAGCAAGCTCAATGCTGATGAGGTTTTTTCCTCTTGCTCAGATGTGTGCAAGTTTACCTTTAGGCAATGGTTGGTTGATTGCTGGAATATATTCAAGGAAGAACTAGATTGTTGGAGGGAATGGAGAGGTGAAATCGGAAGCCTTTTTTTTTTTTTTTTTTTTCTTGCTGATGCTGTATAAGCTTACTTTCTTGTCCATCATTTGCCACTACTAATACTAATACTACATAAGGTATATAAGAGATATATAAGAACAATAATATCACTGCACTAGTGATGCTAGTATCTTCTATGGTATAATATTAATATGTATTATTTTGTATGATTTCTTTATGAAATCATTTCATAGTTTATAAATGTATAATCTATAATATTAACAAAAACATTTATAATATTAATTATACTCTTACAGAATTACGTAAAAGAATATTGTTTTCTAATCAGGGTTAGCAGATATTTTATTTCCACTTCATGTAACCACACCCATCAGTTTCACATTCATGTTCCTGACACTAGCTTCAGTAGCTTTTGGACGCCTCCATAGCCAGGTGGGCAGGAGCAGCAGTGCATAGCACATGCTTTTTGATTAGACCGGGGTTCGAGCCCATGACCACCAAATATGGAGGATGCGGAAAGGTCAGGGAATGACCACTGCATATCCCCGGAGCAATATGGTCTTAGTTGCTAATGCTCCAAAAAAAAAAAAAAACAGTAGTTTTTGGTTCCTCTTTGGTTATTTTGACACACACCACTCTCTTGGTTAGACATTCCAACAAACCATCAGTTGTAAAAGGTATGGGCCTCTTTCTTTCTGTGGAACAGTGATCAATTAACCTACTGATGTGTGACATGTTGGTACAGCCCTAGTTTGACATTCTATTTAATCATCCTACAAGAGTTTGAATCAAGAAATTGCTTTAGCCTTTCCAGTTTATTTACATTCATGTTCATTAACCATTCTTGAACTGCACCAAACAATTGCCACATTGTAGGTAGCATGCCAATGTCCAGTATTTTAAGATAGATACCAGTTTGTGGCTCCCCACATAGTTCCAAAGGTGTTAGGCCATACCATGAGAAACTGCCACACCATATGCTCTGAACTTCATTGTTGGTACAATGCACTCTAAACAATGCAGACATTCTCCAAGCATACTCCATAACTGCCTGATTTGAATAGAGTTCATCACTGCATAGTTCATCAAGCTCATCACTACATAGTTTATCACTGCACAGAACCAGTTTACACTGCTTTGTAGACCATTGACAGTATTCATTGTGCCATGCAAGGCATGAACCACTGACTATTGTTATTAATGTTTAGCTTGTGTACCATTGCCCTCCCATGAAAGCTGAGGCTGTACAGCCCTGTTTGTAGGGCTCTACAGCCCTACTACATACAAGTAAAAGATATGAGACTATAGAGCTCCTTGTTGATGTTTTGTAAGGATGTACTACACTTTTGAGCATTCACTGATCATGTGGAGTGAGCTCTCATGGTCTCACTGTGCATTTACTAGGCCATTGTACTGTTACACTTCTATTTTGTGATAACATCACCAACAGTTCACTTTGGATGGTGTAGGTACTTGCCAAAATTGGCAAGTTGGCAATGTGAAATCTGACAATAACACCCCTCTCAAAATCAGCCAGCTTGACTTATGCTTTGGACAAGATTGTTTGGATTATGTGCCTTCCATTTATACTGGTCTGATTCATTTATTTATCTAGGAAGGTTCAATATACAGGCAACTCCCGTATAACACGATAGTTCTACAACACGGTTTTGTTCTAACACGATTGATAAATTGCGGTAATCTTCGCACAACACAGTACTTATATAACATGGTTTCACTCTAACACGGTTAGAGAATTGCAGCAAACCTTGCATAACATGGTATTTTTGAGATTTTTTGGTGGGGAAAGCCCTACTATTATGTTCTTTTTTGTGAGTACCCTTTGTTGACTCGATAGTCATTATGAAAAAAAAAAAAAAAAAATTGGAAAATCCCCGTGTTAGGCTCTGCTATTGAACTTGTGGAAAAATCTATATTTCAAAGTTTTATTTCTATTGAATAATGTGCCAGGCCATCCAAAAGATGTAAGTCATCTAAACGTTGAAGTAATGTTCCTACCTCCTAGTATAACTTCTTTAATTTGGTCATAGATCACAGCATTATATCTACCTTTAAAACTCATTACTTCAGAAAACTGTTACAATAGATTTGTAAAAAATTTATTCCAAATCTATTGAAGTGATGGAGGCATGGAAACATTTTTCAATTGTAGACTGTATTAGAATCATCGTTTTATCACTCAAAGAAGTAAAACCATAAACATCAAATGCGTGTTGGAAAAATGTATGGCCAGAGTCAGTTCACTCAGGAAATAGACAATGTGATAGTAGAACTTGCTAAATTGGTAGGAGGGCAAGGTTTTGATGATATGACTACTGAAGACATTCAAGAATTACTGGTAGAAAAAGAATCTGGCAAAGCGGATTTGTTGGAAATGCCATTGAAAGTAAACCAAATTAATTCAGAGGATGATAGTGCAGATGAAAATTCTGAAGCTCCAAATTTTACAATAAAATGCATATGGGAAGGCATAACCTTAGCCGAGAAATTAGAATCTTATTTTTTGAATGCAGATCCTTCAACTGAAAGGAGCACAAAGTTCAAAAGGGAGCTTCAAAAATGCTTAGTTCCATAACATGAAAAATACAAAGATCTATCAAGTAAAAGCAAACAAACCCAGATTACTGATTTTTTAAAGAGAGCAGAAGATACATGAAATCAGTTGCTGCAGAAGAACGTTCAGAAGATGAAGATATTTTGCAACAGAGAAAACTTTCTCATTTGATTATGTTTAACAGTGAAGAAGAGGAAGAAAATTAAATGAACGTACATTATCTGGCCTATTTGTATCACAATTTGTAAGGCGTTCGTTCAGTTATTGCTATTTTTAATAAAAATTAATTTTCTGATAGTTATAAAAAAATGTATTTTTGTTAGCTTTTGGAACGTAACCCCCATTTTTGTACTTGTTCTTAGTCCCATATAACACGGTTTTGCACTACATGAGATTTTGTAGTAACCTGTCTACTGCATTATACGAGGGTTACCTGTACTATGAAAACAGGGATTTTTGGATACTTTTTGGAGAAGCAGTGCATGTCTTAGCAATAGGTGATTCAGAAATAAAGAAGTTTGCTTTTAATAGGTTGGTAATAGGTAATCTTCTTTGAAGCCTATAATGAGTTTGACTGTTTTTGTCCTGGAAAGAAATAAACTGAAATTATAGGAAGTATGTGCATCTTTCCAAAAGTTTTAAGATTGAGGAAGAATTATAGATAGGCTTGATATAATTTAGAATTCTTATATTTTGGGAGATGACACACTGTATTTGTATTCTATTTGTATTATACTGCTATAATTTACCATTGGATTATTTTTAATGAAGGGGCTATTAGAAGTACGTGCTTTTTTTTTTATTATTTCTTGCGTAAAACATGATCCATGAAATTTCTTTTTCAGTTCCTTACATACAATGGATCACTTCAACTTCAAGGATTACAGACTGGTCTGACATATGAAGTAATAGTGAAAGCAGGCAATCATTATGGATTCAGTTTACAAACAGATCCTATTGTTATTACTTTACATGGTATGTAATATTATTTAAAAACATGTAGATCACACTCCTGATGTTTTGCTGGGGAAGTCGGTTATTAAACTGTGTGCAGTATGTCTAATATAAACTGTCATGTATTTTTGCATAAATTGGTCTAAATAATTTATTTGTTAAAAAAAAAATGCATTTAAATGTTTGGTGGTTAATTTATTTAAAAGGAAACTTTCTTCCTGGTGATGAGCTTTCTCATTTATATATATATAATATATCCACTTCATTTTTATTTAAGAATAAAACAAAAACAAGTTTGATTCCATATGTTAAGAAATGATCTGTATGTTGAATAACTTGATTTGTGTAAATGCATTGAATATTAAGAACATTGAGAATTTAACATTATGAATATTAAGAACCAAGAATATTACTAAATCAGTTAAAACACTCATTGCATCTACTTCCATGCTGTAATACTTGAGTGTCTAACTTGTAATCCTCTCAGAAAATAGCCAAAAGCATTTATACATCTTATTCTATTGTAAGCTTTTGTAATTAGTTTATTTAATTTCGGTTTATAGTATAAACTCTATTCCTTGGATAGACCTTTTGAATGATATTTATGTCTTTGTAGACATGAAACTCAACAGTGAGATTATGGAAAAAAACACATATTCTAGTATTGAGAAAATAATGCTACTGCATTCTTGTTTTTGTTGATTTTTTTTAACCATCTCTTCAACAGTATTCTCCCTCCAGTGATATATTGGATCAACAAATTGGTGAGAAGAACAAAGGAGTGGGCTTATGAAGAAAGGCTTAAGTTCTGCAAGTTGCAGCATCTGGAGACTAGGCACCTGCGAGGTGATCTGATTAAGGTCTATGAGGCCTTGAATGGTTTGAGCAGGCTCAATACTGATGGGATACTTCCGCTTGCTCAGACTAAGAACCTGAGGGAGCATAGATTCAAATTGAGGAAGGATAGTTGTAGAATAGATGTGTGGAAGTTTGCCTTTAGCCAATGGGTAGTTGATTGCTGGAACAGACTTCCATCTGTTGTTGTGGAAGTTGATAGGTTAAATAAATTTAAAGCTGAACTAGACAAACATTTGGAGTGACCAGATGAGTGAAATCGGCTTGCTTTCTTGCATCATATGCCTCAACTAATGCTGACATCTTATGTTCACTTCAGAAATGACTGTGTTATCTACAAGCTATTGTAACTTTACTAACATTTACAGTAAAGTAATCAAATAACTTTACTATAAATTTTTAATCAAATGACATCACAAAATAGGCAAATCTGTTATTTATTAAAAACTTCAGTATTATCACCATTAGCATCAGCATCAGCATTAGCATTAGTAGAGGCATATGATGCAAGAAAGAAAGCTTATTCAGCATCAGCCAAAAAAAAAAAAAAAAAACCACTCCCATTTCACCCCTCCGTTCGTTCGAAATACCTGTCCAGTTGAGCTTTAAATTTGTTTAGGCTATCAACTTCAACAACAAGTGATGGAAGTCGGTTCCACCAACCACCCGCTGGCCAAAGGCAAATTTCCGTACATCTATCCGACATCCGTCCTTCCTCAATTTGAATTTATGCCCTCTGAGGTGATTATTCTGAGCAAGATGAAGAATCCCATTGGCATTGAGCATGCTCAAACCATTCAAAGCCTTATACACCTCTATCAGATCACCTCGCCGGTGCCTAGTCTCCAGACTCTGTAATTTGCAAAACTTAAGCCTTTCTTCGTAAGAGCAACCCTTTGTTCCATTCACTAATCTTGTTGCCCTTCTCTGTACCCGTTCCAGCAGCTCTACATCCTTCTTGAAATGAGGCCTCCAGACCTGTACACAGCACTCAAGATGTGGCCTAACCATTGCCTTATACAAGGGAATAATCACCTCCTTATCCCTGCTAGAAAAATTCCTGTATATCATTGACAAGACACCATGAGCTACTCTTGCAGCTCGTCTGCACTGCTCAGAGAACTTCATATCTGCCTGCACAATTACCCCCAGGTCCTTTTCATTCTCCACCACTGTCAGTGTAGTACCACAGAGTTGATACGTTGCTCTGGGGTTACTGTTTCCCATATGTAGTACTTTACATTTGTCAATGTTAAACTTCATTTGCCACCTCTCAGCCCATTTGTTCAACCTTTCCAGATCCTGTTGCAGCAGCATAGCGTCAGTAGTGTCCTTAACAACCCTGCCAACCTTTGTATCATCTGCAAACTTGGACATTAAACTTGATATCCCATCATCAATATCATTCATAAACACCGAAAACAACAACGGACCCAACACTGAACCCTGAGAAACTCCACTAATAACATTAGTCCACGTTGAGCAGTGTCCATTGATTACCACTCTCTGTCTTCTGCCACTCAACCATCCCCTTATCCATAGCAGCAATTTGCCTCCAATGCCACACTGTTCCAATTTGTGCAGCAGTCTTCCATGTGCAACAGTATCGAAAGCCTTTCTAAGATCCAAATATATAATATCAAAGTTATTCCCTGCATCCAGTTCTTTTGTGACTACATCATAGTATCCAATCAAATTGGTCAGGCAAGACCAGCCCTTAACAAAACCGTGCTGCGTCTGAGCTATAACTGAATTCTTTTCTAGATGATCCTGCAGTGCTTCTTTAACCAGTGCCTCCATTAATTTACCTGGAACAGAAGTTAAACTAACAGGTCTATAATTACTTGTGTCAGCCTTTGATCCACCTTTGTGAATTGGGGTTACATTTGCACATCTCCAGTCTATGGGTACCTCCCCTGAGTCCAAAGAAGCTCTCATAATTATGGCTAGGGGTTTGCTTACTTCCTTTGCTGCCTCCTTTAATATAACTGGATAGATCCCATCCACCCCAGGTGCCTTTTTTACGTTTATCCTCAACAATCTCTCCTCCACTTTCCTCTCAGTTATTACAAAATCATCCAGCTCACTGCCAATGTTTACTTTACCTACATCATTCTCCTTCCTGAATAACTCCTCATGCGTGAATGTAGATGCAAAGTACTCGTTTAGATTGTTATCCACCTGAGCAGGATCCTCAACTGTTGAACCATCAATATCCAGTGGACCAATCTGATTCATTCCTTTCCTTCTCGAGTTTAAATATGTAAAGAACTCTTTTCTGTTTTTCTATGCATCCTTTGCCAAGGATTTTTCGTAGTCTGCCTTTGCCTGCCTAATCTCTTTTGTGACTTGGTTACAGACCAACTTATATCTACATAGGCTTCCATGTCACCCATTAATTTGTATGTATCCCATGCATTTTTCTTCTCTGCCACATGTCTCATTAGTTCATATGACAACCATTTAGGCCTAAACCTTGAACAATATTTCTTAGTTGGTATGTAAAGCCTGGTAGCCTCCAAGATTAGTTCCTTGAATGCTTCCCATTTTGAGTTTGCTGTTGGTAACATCATCAGTTGGTCCCACTGTATAGAATTTAAATACTGTCTCAGACCATCATAGTCGCCTTTACGAAAACAAAAACCCTTCCCTTTACCTCTGATCGTAGTTACCTCCTTGAGTAAATCCCACTTCAACACACTGTGATCACTGCCACCTAGTGGTTCATTTATCTGCAGATTCTTAATGCATGAAGAATCACTACTGATAATCAGATCAAGAGTATTGCTCCCTCTTGTTGCCTCACGAACATGCTGATGTAGAAAACAATCATCCAATAAATTCACAAAAGCCTTGCTAGTGTGTGAGTGACCAACCCACAAATTCCAGTCAATATCTGGGAAATTAGAATCTCCCATTATAAGACTCTCTGATTTACTGGCCCACTCTATTTCCCTGTACAATATCTTCATCATCATCATCATCATCAGCCATTTTCAATCCACTGCAGGATGAAGGCCTCTCCAGCAACTTTCCAGTTCCTTCTATTTTGAGCACTGGCCATCCATTTACTACTCAGAAACTCATGAATTTCATCTATCCATCTCCGCCTTTGTCTTCCAGGTTTTCTTCTAGCTCCTCTTGGGTACCATTCTGTTATTTTCTTAGTCCATCTGTCATCATGTCTTCGAGCTATGTGTCCTGCCCAAGACCATTTTAGTTCTTTAGTTTTGATAAGAATGTCCTTTACTTGAGTTTGCTGCCTAATCCATGTGTTTCTCTTCTTATCTAACAGTCTGATTCCCAATATAATTCGTTCCATTCTTCGCTGTGTAGTTCTTAGCTTCTCTTCCATTCTTTTGGTGAGTGCCCAAGTTTCACTTCCATAAGTCATGGTGGGGAGTATACATTGATTCATTATTTTACGTTTCAGACAAACTGGGATATTGCTCTTCAGTATGTGACTATATTTCCTGAATGCTATCCATCCAAAATTTATTCTTCTCTTGACTTCCAGCCATTTATCATTATTACAGCTAATAACTTGTCCCAGATAAGTATATGACTCCACCTTTTCAATTACTGCTCCTTCAATCATTATTTCCCTTTCCGTGGCATACTTGTTCATCATTACTTTTGTTTTAGCCATATTCATCTTTAGTCCAAAATCCTTACTAACTGTGCATAACTGATTAAGATTTTCCTCTAATTCTTTGGGATCGTGGCTTATGACCACAATGTCATCTGCAAATCGTAAATGGTTTAGGTACTCTCCGTTCACATTGACTCCTTTCTGCGACCAGTCTAATCTTCTGAAAGCTTCCTCAAGGGCAGCAGTAAACAGTTTCGGAGATATTGTGTCTCCTTGTCGAACTCCTTTCTTGATTTTAAATTTGCTACTGTCTTTGTCTAGTCTAATAAAGGATGTAGCACTCTCATATATTTTCTTCAAAATCATAATATATGGAGTATCTATGCCTTGTCTTTCCAGTGCCCGAAACATTGCCTTATGCTGTATGGAGTCAAATGCCTTTTCATAATCCACAAATGCCAGGCATAATGGTGTTTTATATTCATTTGCTTTCTCCATTAGCTGTGATATTACGTGAAGGTGATCCATAGTTGAGAATCCTGTCCTAAAGCCTGCTTGCTCTTTCGGTTGATTCTCATCAAGTATTCTTTCTAATCTGTTAGTAATGACCCTTGTGAACAACTTGTAGATATGGGATAACAAGCTAATTGGTCTATAATTTCCAATTTCTGATTTATCTCCTTTCTTATGCAGCAAAACTATGATTGCATTATTCCACTGCTTAGGCATCACACCTTTTCTAATGCACTTTGTGAAGAGCCTTGCCAGTTTTTGTGTTATGTCTCTTCCTCCCAATTTTAACAACTCTACAGTAACTTCATCTTCCCCCGGGGCTTTCCGATTCTTCATTTTCTTCAATGCATGTTCTACCTCATCAGGAAGAATATCGGGTATGTCGTATGCGTTGCTACTTTGCAATCCATCTTCCCCACTGCTGGTATCATTCCCTCGCTCCTTGTATAGTTCTCTATAGTAGTCTTCTGCTTGTTGTTTGTTTGTTGTTTGGTTTTTAGGAGCATTAGCAACTAAGGCCATATTGCTCCGGGATATGCGGTGGTCATTCCCTGCCCTTTCCGCATCCTCCATATTTGGTGGTGACGGGCTCGAACCCCGGTTTAATCAAGAAGCGTGTGCTATGCACTGCTGCTCCTTCCCACCTGGCTACGGAACTGCCGTAGTCTTCTGCTATTTGAATTATGCCTTCTCTGCTGTTTATAAGTACACCATCGCTATTCTTCAGTTTCAGTATCATTTGTCTTTCTGTATTACTGCTCATGGCTGCTGATTTAAATCCTTTGTTTTCCCTTAATGCTTGTTCTACTTTTCTTGTGTCAAATCATCTTATGTCCTCTCTGAGTCTCTTTCTAATGGCTTTGCATAACTCAGTATACTCAATTTTCTCCCTGTCAGTGTTTTTCTTGCTCTTCATTTGTCGTCTTTGGTTCATCATGACAAGTGTTTCTTGACTAATTTTTTCTTCTTTGGATTTCTGTTTCCCTATAGGTTTCTTGGGCTTTATCACTTTCAGAAAGTTGTAATATTCCTCATCAATATCTTGGTCCTGAGCAGTCTGCAGAAGCTCAAACTTGTTCTTAAGTTCCAGTACATACTGCTTTTTCTCCTCCTCTGTTATTTCAAAGACCTTTGTATTATTTACTCGAGTCAGTTTTTTTCCTTTCCTTTCCTACATCTATATCAAGTGTACATCTTACCATTCTGTGATCACTTCCAACATTTACCTTATTCAGGATGGTAACATCATTCACAATATATCTTCTGTTAGTGAGGATGAAGTCGATTTCATTAGTTGTTAATCCATTTGTACTCTTCCATGTCCACTTTCTGTTCACCCTTTTCTTGAAAAAAGTGTTCATTACTGACATTCCTTGAGATTCTGCAAATTCCACAAGTCTTTCACCTCTTTTATTTCTTTCACCAATTCCAAAATTTCCTATAGTTCCTCTTTCTGTGCTGTTTTGCCTTTTTCCAACCTTAGCATTGAAGTCCCCCATAATAATAGTATAGTGGGTTTTCTGCTCATCTAGAAGACTCTCAATTTCGGTGTACATTTCTTCAACCTCTTCATCATCATGGCTCGATGTTGGTGCATAAATCATTATAATCTTTAGCTTGTACCTCTTAGAAATCTTGAGTATTAGCCTTGACACCCTTGGTGATGTACTTTTGAATTCCAAAATGTTGTTTTTAAAATCTTTATGGACCAGAAACCCAACTCCACCTTCACTCCTTTCACTGTTTCCATTGGTGTACAGCAGATTTCCACTTGATAAACTTATAAGTGATTCATTTCTTCTTCTTGTTTCAGCCAAACTGATGATATTCCAATTCACATTTTCTAATTCCTTTTCCAGCTCTAATATCCTGTCTTCACCGATGAGTGATCGTACGTTATAACAGGCCAAGTTCAATTTCCGTGCATGGCAGCCTGGTCGTACCCAGAGATTCTTAGCACCCTCTGCTTCCACTCTGATCCTCTCGCTGCCGTAAGAGGGAGAGTGAAAGCTGCTGGGGACTGAGGGCCATTTGTATTGTTGTGCTCTCATTGCTGGAGGGTTTGGTCTTTTCCTCTTCACGCTGACCAGGCGTCTTGAAGAGAACCACTCTACACGTTCGTTGCCACCTAAGTGACGTAACAGGGCTTACCATCGAGAAGGTGTGCATGAGTGGATTTACAATTTCTTATTTATATTTATTACAATATCTTATTATACTCATCAGAGTCATTAGGCCTATAGCACACTCCTACTCTCAATTTTGATTTCCCTATGCTTATGTCACACCAAACTGACTCGACACTGCCCTGTCCATCGATGTCGACTGGCTTCACTTCCTTGGACTTTATGTGTTTCTTAATTAATACCATAAACCCCTCCTCCCCTCCTGTCCTGTCTATCCTTTCTATACACATTGTATTCCCCAAATTCCAGTTCATTGCGTGTACACCATAGCATTGGTGTACACGCAGGTATACATGCACCTGTTTGTATTCTTAGCTACCCTAACACAACCCATGTGTTTACTTGTACCGCAATGACTCCCAGCAGTCTCTGAAATATCCTGCATCTTATTTTTCAGGCTTCTGCTCATTTCAATAGAAGCAGTGCAAGAATCACTTCCACCTCTGCCAGTGGCTACCGTTAATCTATTAGTCCTTGTATCCCCCCCCAACTAGCAGTTTTCCGACCCACCTAACACTGCCTCGACAGCATCAGCAAAAATTCTTGCACCCTTTCTATTTAAGTGTATCCCATCCCTGTAGAAGCAATCTCTCCTGTTAACAAGTACAGTCCAGGCTGAAAAAAATTCTACCACTTGAGCCTTGCACAATCCCTCCAGGGCCGAATTGATCGACAAGGCTCTCATCATATACTCCCTCCTATCGTGTCTGGGCAGAATTGCAGACACTTTCAAATCAACCCTAATTCACGGCTTTTTTTCAACAGTGACCTGTACTTGCTAAGTAATTCCGTCGGTCTCCTACTCTTAATATCATTAGTGCCAACGTGTACAACTATATCACCTTTTGTGCCCTTAAAAGATGATATCCGCTCTACAACGTCATCAACCTTTGCCCCTGGCAGACATACCCTGGTTCTATTCCACCTATCCTTTTTACAAAGCATGTTTCCCGTTTCCCTGACAATAGAGTCACCAACAACTACTAGTTCCTGTGGGACCAGTGCATTCTGCCTAGGGGGCTGCCTCTGTGTTGCCTGATGACCAAGATGTGCAAGCTCTGGCGTTGATGTGGGCAGCTGAGAGCTTGATGGGCCCTCAATTTATTTCCTTCGAGGGCATCCACCCTGTCCTTCAAGGTCTCATAAAGGCCCATAACAACGCTGAGTTGTCGCCTGATTTCCTTGCACTCCTTACATCGTGCACACACAAAGACATCCCCCTTGGCAGTATCATGTCCCGTACCCGACTGCTCCGCAAACATCAAGCAAACAGTGCATTTTAAAAGACTGTGATTCAGAGGGCAACTGCTCCCCTCAGTTCTCCCCTGAACCACAGCACTCCCATTAGCTTGAGCCTTTTGCTTTGCTGCTCTGGTCAGAGTCATGATTCCGATTTAATTCAATAAAATTTCAAAACAAAAATTAAATCCTTAAGTTATATCCCAAAACAGTTATGTTATATATTTTTTTTTTTTTTTGGTATCTAGTGTTTTCTATGAGTTCCCTTTATACAACTTCTGTATCACGTGTACCACTATAGTTATGTATTAATTATTTGTTACGATTAAGTCGTTATATATATATAGAGTTAAAAATACAATTTAATTGACAATAAAGTTTATCAAGATTAATAGATTTACTGATTAATTGACAATATTATATTATGCACTATACTACACTAAGCTTATGCTATCGTGTAAAAATTTTGCTCCTCATCAAACAAGTAGCTTCAGTTAGACATTGTGTTGAATATGAATAAATAGCTAATCTGAATGAGCATCCAAGCAAAGTGTGTAAGAAAAACTTCTAATTAATAACATTTTCATTACATGTAAATGCAGTTCCTATTACTGGACTGCACTGACCCTATGCAGCAAATTAGTAAGGAGGGTAAGTACCACTTCAATGCAAGTGTATAATGCATTACTGTATTTTAATAATGAATATAATGGATTATATTTTTCTGTTTTTACTGTCCAGGGACACTATTGCCCTGCCAGGGACAGAGGCAGAGCTTGGACTTCAGAAATGACTCTGTTATTCACAAGTCAAATAGCTCCAAAACTGGTCACAACAGTGCTGTCAAGTTTTTAATGAATAAACTTATTCATCTAATCAGTGTGTGCATGTATGTGTGTGTGTGCATGCATCTAATCAGTGTGTGCGTGTGTATGTGCGCATCTAATCAGTGTGTGCGTGCATGTGTGCATCTAATCAGTGTGTGTGTGTGTGTGTGTGTGTGTGTGTGTGTGTGTGTGTGTGTGTGTGTGTGTGTGTGTGTGTGTGTGTGTGTGTGTGTGCGTGCGTGTGTGTGTGTGTGTGTGTGTGCGTGTGTGTGTGTAATATGGTCATTTATTAGATACGTTGCGCATTATAGCCAAAGTTGCTTATGTGCCATGAAACCCCCACAACAACAATTAGATACGTAAGATGTATCTAATAAAGTGACCACTGAGTGTGTTGATATATATATAGGATATTCCACGTAAACCCGGCCCACCTCATACTGGTGTGAGATTCATTTTTGAACAAATCCCATGTGAAGTTGTTCAAAGAATGAATTTTAGCCAAATCATTTCAATTTGTGTGACTCAACATACAATCAGCATTTGCAGCTCATAAGTGTTAGGTGTGTGTGTGAGAGTATCATCAAGAATGTCATATTCTGTGCAAGAAAGGATCTGCATAGTGGAAGCCTATGTATATACTGGCTCTTTTAAGGAAACACACAAACTGTTTTCTGAGAAATTTCCTATTGTTGCCATCCTAGCTAAGAGTACTATTCAGTGCTTACTTGCAAAGTGACGGACAACAGGTTCCATTGTAAATTCACCGAGAAATTGTCTATCCTCTGTTAGGACTCCAGAGTGGTGTTGAACATTCAAAAGAGAATTTTAGCTAGCCCCGGAAAATCTATCAGAAAATTGTGGCAACAAACTGGAGTGAAACCAACTTCTTGCAGCTTCTTCCAACTTCATTACCTGAAACTGAAACCCTATCCCATGACGTGTGTCAAGTTGGAAGTTTGTTCCAGCAATCGACCACCCGCTGACTAAAGGCAAATATCCGCACATCTATTCTATGACTTTCTTTCCTCAATTTGAATTTATGTCCCCTCAAGTGATTAATCTGGGCAAGAGGAAGAATCCCATCAGCATTGAGCTTGCTCAAAAACCACTCAAGACCTTATACACCTCAAACAGATTGGCATCGCAGATGCCTAGCTCCAGACATTGCAAATTGCAGAACTTAAACCTTTCTTCTTAAGAGCAATCTTTTGTTCCATTCACCAATCTCATTGCACATCTGTGTACTAGTTTCAGCAGCTCAACATCCTTCTTAAAATGAGGCCTTCAGATCTATATACAGTACTCAAGGTGTGACCTGACCATTGCTTTACATGCCTTATAAAAGGCGATAATAACCTCCATATCCCTATTAGAAAAATTCCTGTATATCACAAGACACTATGAGCTATTGTTGCAGATTGTCTGCGCTGTTCAAAAAACTTCATATCTAACTGAACAATTACCCCCAAGTCTTTTTCATTCTTCATTACCTGAGTGTAGTACTATATAGTTGATATGTTACTCTGAGGTTACTGCTACCCATATGCATTACTTTAAATTTGTCAATGTTAAACTTCAATTGCCACTTCTCAGCCCATCTGATCAATTTTTCTAGATCCTGTTGCGGTAGCATACTGTCATTAGTGTCATGAACAACCCTGCCAATCATCATATCATCTGCAAATTTGAAAATTAAGCCTGATATACCTTTATCGATATCATTAATAAATACAGAAAACAACAATGGGCCCAATACCGAACCCTGGGGGACTTCAATAATAACATTATTCCACGAAGAACAATGTCCATTGATTACCACTCTCTGTCTTCTCCCACTCAACCATCCCTTAATCCATAACAGCATTTTGCCATTAATGCCATACTGCTCCAATTTGTACAATAGTCTTCCATGTACAACAGAATCAAAAGCTTTCCTAAAATCCAAATATATGATATCAAAATTATTCAGACCTCCCCTAAGTCCAAAGAAGCTCTCATAATTAAGGCTAAGTGTTTGCTTACTTCCTTTGCCACCTCCTTTAATATAACTGGATAGATCCCATCCACCCCAGGAGCTTTTCTTATGTTCAACTTCAACAATTTCTCCTCCACTTTGCTCTCAGTTATTACAAATCATTTATTTACCTGCCAGAATTTTGATAAACGTCTGGCATTCCCCTCCCTGAATATCTCCTAATGTATGAATTGTAGATGTGAAATACTCATTCAGTTTTCAATATCGTCAACAGTTGAACCATCAATATCAAGTGGACCAGTCTGATTCATCCCCTTCCTTCTCGAGTTTACAAAAGTAAATAACTCTTTGCTGTTTTTCTTTGCATCTTTTGCCAAGGATTTCTCGTAATCTGCCTTTGCCTGTCTAACCTCCTTTGTGACTTGATTACTGACTAGCTTATGTCTACCGTAGCTTCTGTATCACCTGATAGTTTATATGCATCCTATGCATTTTTCTTTTGTGCCTCAAGTCTCATTAATTCATCTGACTTACATTTAGGCCTAAACCTTGAACAATATTTCTTAGTTGGAACAAAAAACCTGTAGCTCCAGATTACCTCCTTGAATGCTTTCCATTTAGAATTTACTGTTAGTAACATTATCAGTTAGAATTATATCTGACTATATAGAATTTAAAAACTGCCTGAGACCACTAATCACCTTTACATAAGCAAAAACTCTTCCCTTTACCCCTGATGGTAGTTACATCTTTGAGTAAATCCCACATCAGCACACTGTGATCACTACCGCCTAGTGGTTCCTTTATTTGCAGATTCTTAATGCATGAAGAATCACTGCTGTTAATCAGATCAAGAGTATTACTCCCTCTGGAGTAATACTCTTGATCTGGTTGCCTCTGGTTGCCTCTCAAACATGCTGCTGTTGAAAACAATCATCCAATAAATCCACAAAAGTCTTGTTAGTGTACAAATGACCAACCCACAAGTTCCAGTAAATATCTGGGAAGTTAAACCTGATTTACTTCTCTGCACAGTTGTTCGTTGTACTCATCAGAGTCATTTAGTCTATAACACACTCCTACTCTCAATTTTGGTTTCCCAGTGCTTATGTCACACCAAACTGATTCGAAACTGCTCTGTCCACCCATGTTGACTGGCTGTACTTACTTAGATTTTATGTGTTTCTTAACTAGCAGCATATCCCTCCTCCTCTCCTTTCCTGTCTATACTTTCTGTACACATAGTAATCCCCATATTACACTTCAACATTCATATATATGTGTGTGACACCATGTCTCCGATAGCCCAACAATATCTGCCTTTGATGTTTTGACCAGCACTTCAGATTCATCAAATTTATTTACTAAACTCCTAGTATTGGTGTACCTGCAAGTATACATGCACCTGTTCTTACTCTTGTTACCCTAACACAGCCATGTATTTAGTTGTTCCGCAATGACTCCCAGCAGTCCTTGAAATCCCCAGCACCTTGTTTTCCAAGCTGCTACTCATTCCATTGGAAGCAGTGAAAAATTACTTTCATCTCTGCCAGTGGCTACCATTAATTTATTAGTCTGTGTATCCCCACCAAGCTAGCAGTTTTCTGACTCCCCAACACTGCTTCAATAGCATCAGCAAATATTCTTGCACTCTTTCTATTTAAGTGTATCACATCCCTGTAGAAGCAGTCTCTCCTGTTAAAAAGTGCAGACCAAGCTGCAACAAAATTCTTCCCCACAAGCCTTGCACAATCTCTCTAGGGCCAAATTGATGGACAAGACTCTCATCATATAATATATGGCTCTCATCATCATGTAGCAAGTGATATCCCTGAGAGATCAGTGCTAATGGAAAATCTTGCTTAATTGAGGGTGGAGAGCACAGCAAAAGCTGTTGAAATTAGGTGATAATTTGCAAATTGAAAGGCTTGTCCGCCAAATCCCAACTGAAAATAGCTTGGACCACTTACAGATATGATCCAAAAAATGGCAGCTAAGGTGTAATACTACTAAATATAAAGTCTTTCATTTAGGTAACAGAAACCTAGCAGTAAATTATAAACTGAGTTGTGGGAAAGGAGCTACTAATTGGTGATGATTTAATGTAAGAAATTGTGGTGACTAGTGATCACATGGTGGTATTAATTGGTGATAACTGGTTGTAATTCTGTGCAAGAAAGGCATAGAAAGCTACAATACAAACAGACTTATAAAATTTTTCATGTACACAGCATCCGACCAGTAATTTATTCTATATTTGCAAATAGTGAGAATGTATTAGCATTAGTAGAGGAATACAATTCAAGAAAGCAAGATTATGCAGCAGAAGCCAAAAAAAAAAAAAAAAAATGCTGCGATTTCACACCTCCATTCGTTCTAAATACCTGTCCAGCTCAGCCTTAAATTTATTTAGGCTATCAACTTCCATAACAAAAGATGGAAGTCTGTTCCACCTTTCAAGTATCCACAGGCTAAAGGCGAAACACATCAATTTGAATTTATGCTCTCTCAGGTGATTATTCTGAGCAAGAGGAAAAACCCCATCAGCATTGAGCATGCTGAAGCCAATCAAGGGTTTATATACCTCAATCAGATCACCTCGCAAGTGCCTAGTCTCCAGGCACTTTAATTTGCAAAACTTAAGCCTTGCTTTGTAAGAGCAACCCTTTGTTCCATTCACTAATCTTGTTGCCCTTCTCTGTACTCGTTCCAACAGCTCTACATCCTTCTTAAGATAAGGCCTCCAGAACGTATGTCTGTATACCACACCTTGAGTACTGTATACAGTACTCAAGGTGTGGCCTGACCATTGCCTTATACAAGGGATAATCACCTCCTTATCCCTGCTAGAAAAATTCCTGTATATCATTGACAAGACAGACACCATGAGCTACTCTTGCAGACCATCTACACTGCTCAGAAACTTCTTATATGCCTGCACAATTACCCCCAGATCCTTTTCATTCTCTACCACTGCCAGTGTGGTACCACAGAGTTAATATGTTACTCTGGGATTACTGCTTCGTATATGTAGTATTATACATTTGTCAATGTTAAACTTAATTTGCCACCTCTCAGCCCATCTGCTCAACTTTTCTAGATCCTGTTGCAGCAGTATACTGTCATTAGAGTAATTAACAACCCTGTATTGTCTGCAAAAACTTGGACATTAAGCCTGATCATCAATATCATTTATAAATACAGTAAACAACAATGGACCCAACACTGAACCCTGAGGGACCCCACTAATAACATTAGTTCAAAAAGAGCAGTGTCCATTGATTACCACTCTCTGTCTTCTCTCAGTCAACCATCCCTTTATCCATAGCAGCAATTTGCCTCCAGTGCCACAGTGCTCCAATTTGTGCAGCAGTCTTCGATGTGCAACAGTATCAAAGGCTTTTCTAAGATCCAAATATATGATATCAAAGTTATTCTTTGCATTCTTTGTGACTACATCTTAGTATCCAAACAAATTAGTTAGACAAGGTTTCCCCTTAACAAACCCATGCTGTGTCTGAGCTATAACTGAAGTCTTGTCTAGATGATCCTGCAATGCTTCTTTAACCAGTGCCTCCATTAATTTCCCTGGAACAAAAGTTAAACTAACAGGTTTGTAATTACCTGTGTCTCCCTTTGACCCTCCTTTGTGGATTGGGGTCACATTTGCACATTTCCAGTCCATGGGTACCTCCCCTGTGTCCAAAGAAGGTCTCATGATTATGGCTAAGGGTTTACTGACTCCTTTAATATAACTGGATAGATTCCATCCACCCCGGGTGCCTTTCTTGTGTTTATCTTCAACAATTTCTCCTCCACTTTACTCTCAGTTATTCCAAGATTATCTAGCTTACTGCCAGAGTTGAATACCCCTCTGGCATTCCCCTCCCTGAATAACTCCTCATGTGTGAATGTCGATGCAAAATATTCATTTAGTTTGTTAGCTACCTGAGCAGGATCATCAACAGTTGAACCATCGATATCAAGTGGACCAATCTGATTCATCTTCTTCCTTCTAGAGTTTACATAAGTAGAGAACTGTTTGCTGTTTTTCTTTGTATCCTTTGCCCAAGATTTCTCGTAATCTGCCTTCGCCTGCCTAACCTCCTTTATAACTTGGTTACAGACCAGCTTATATCTATCATAGGCTTCTGTGTTACATGTTAATTTATATGTATCCCATTCATTTTTCTTCTCTGTCACATGTCTAATTAGTTCATCTGACATCCATTTAGGCCTAATTCTTGAAGAATATTTCTTTGTTGGCATGAAAAGCCTAGTATCTTCCAAGATAAGTTCTTTGAATGCTTCCCATTTTGAATTTACTGTTGGTAACATCATCATTTGGTTCCACCATATAGAATTTAAATAGTGTCTCAGACCACCATAGTCACCTTTACGAAAGCAAAAATCCTTCCCTTTACCCTTAATGGTAGTTACCTCCTTGAATAAATCCCACTTCAGCACACTGTGATCACTGCCACCTAGTGGTTTTTTTATCTGCAGATTCTTGATGCATAAAGAATCACTACTGATAATCAGATCAAGAGTATTACTCCCTCTAGTTGCCTCCTGAACACGCTGCAGTGGAAAAGAATCATCCAATAAATCCACAAAAGCCTTGCTAGTGTGTGAGAGAACAACCCACAAATTCCAGTCAATATCCGGGAAATTAAAATCCCCCATTATCTGATTTAATTTACTGGCCCACTCTAATTTACTGGCCCACTCTGTTTCTATGTGCAATTGCTCATTATACTCATCAGATTCATTAGGCCCATAACATACACCTACTCTGATTTTCTTTTCCCAGTGCTTATGTCACACCAAACAAACTCAACATTGCATTGTCCACCAACATCAGTTGGATGCACTTCCTTAGATCTTATGTGTTTCATAACTAACAGCATAACCCCCTCCTCCCTGATATGTCTAAGTTTGCAGATGATACAAAGGTTGGCAGGGTTGTCAAGGACACTACTGACACTATGCTGCTGCAACAGGATCTGGAAAGGTTGAGCAGATGGGCTGAGAGGTGGCAAATGAAGTTTAACATTGACAAATGTAAAGTACTACACATGGGAAACAGCAACCCCATAGCAACGTATCAACTCTGTGGTACTACACTGACAGTGGTAGAGAATGAAAGGGACTTGGGGGTGGTTGTGCAGGCAGATATGAAGTTCTCTGAGCAGTGCAGACGGGCTGCAAGAGTAGCTCACGGAGTATTGTCAATGATATACAGGAATTTTTCCAGCAGGGATAAGGAGGTGATTATTCCATTGTATAAGGCAATGGTCAGGCCACACCTAGAGTACTGTATACAGGTCTGGAGGCCTCATTTCAAGAAGGATGTAGAGCTGCTGGAATGAGTACAGAGAAGGGCAACAAGATTAGTGAATGGAACAAAATGGTGCTCTTACGAAGAAAGGCTTAAGTTTTGCAAATTACAGTGTCTGGGAGACTAGGCACCAGCGAGGTGATCTGATAGAGGTGTATAAAGCCTTGAATGGTTTAAGCATGCTCAATGCTGATGGGATTCTTCCTCTAGCTCAGAAAAATCACCTGAGAGGGCATAAATTCAAATTGAGGAAAGACAGATGTAGGATAGACGTGCGGAAATTTGCCTTTAGCCAGCGGGTGGTTGGTTGGTGGAACAGACTTCCATCCCTTGTGGTAGAGGTTGATAGCCTAAATAAGTTTAAGGCTCAGCTGCACAGGTATTTTGAACGAACAGAGGGGTGAAGTGGAAGTGGGTTTTTTTTTTTTTTGGCTGATGCTGCATAAGCTTGCTTTCTTGCATCAAATGCCTCTACTAATGCTAATGCTAATGCCAACAATATCTGCTTTTGATGTCTTGACTAGCACTTCAAGCTCATCGAATTTATTAACTATACTCCTAGCATTGGTGTACATGCAATTATACATGCACCTGTTTCTACTCTTAGTTAACCCTAACACATTCCATGTATTTACTTATTCCAATATGACTCCCAGCAGTCCTGGAAATTCCCCTAGCCTTGCTTTCCAGGCTGCTGCTCAATTGTATTTCAATAGAAGTAGTGCAAGAATCACTTTTACCTCTGCCAGTGGCTACTGTTAATTTATTAGTCTGCATATCCCCTCAAGCTAGGAGTTTTCCGAGCCATCTAACTCTGCCTCGATAGCATCAGCAAATATTCTTGCACCCTTTCTATTTAAGTGTATCCCTTCTCTGTAGAAGCAGTCTCTCCTGTTAACAAGCACAGACCAGGCTGAGAAAAATTCTATCCCTTGAGCCTTGCACAATCTCTCCAGGGCCGAATTGATTGACAAGGCTCTCATCATATACTCCGTCCTATCGTGTCTGACACTTTGCAGACACTTTCAAATTCAACCCTAACTCATGGCTTTTTTTCAGCATTGTCTTGTATTGTAAAGTAATTCTGCCAGTCTCCTACTCTTAATATCATTAGTGCCAACATGTACCACAATATCACCCTTTGTGCTCTTAAGGGATGATATCTGCCCTACAACGTAATCAACCTTTGCCCCTGGCAAAAGGTGCCTCAGTAGCCAGGTGGGAAGGAGCAGCAGTGTGTAGCACATGCTTACGGAGGATGCGGAAGGGTCAAGGAATAACCACCACATATCCCGGAGCAATATGGCCTTATTTGCTAATGCTCCTAAAAACCAAATAACAAATAACAGCCCCTGGAAGACATACCCTGGTCCTGTTCCATCTATCCTTTTTGCACAATATGTTCCCCGTTTCCCTGACAATAGAGTCACCTACAACAACTAGTTCCTCTGGGACCAGCGCATTCTGCCTTGGGGGTTGCCGCTGTGTTGCGTGACGTTCAAGTGGAAGCTCTGGCATTGATGTGGGCAGCTGAGAGCTTGATGTGCCCCTCAATTTAAATCTTTCGAGGGCATCTACCGTGTCCTTTAAGTTCTCATCTAAGCCCATAACAGTGCCGAGTTAGCGCCTGATTTCTTCGCACTCCTTACATCGCTTACACACAAAGACATTACCTTTGGCAATATCATGTCCCGTTCCTGATTGCTCCACAAACATGAAACAAGCAGTGCATTTCAATAGACTCTGATTCAGAGGGCAACTGTCCCCCACTCAGTTCTCCCCCTGAGCCACAGCACTTCCACTAGTTTGAGCCTTTTGCTTTGCTGCTCTGGTCTGAGTCATGATTTTTATTCAAGTTCAATAAAATTCCAATATAAAATATAACCCAAACCTATATCCCAATACAGTTTAACACTATATATGTATTTCGGTATCGAATATTATTTCAGGGTTACTTTATATGACTTTCTTATCCCCTGTCCACTTATATGTAGTAATGTATGATGTTACGTTTGTAATAACTAGATCACTGTATTTATTTAGTTAAAAAAGAACAATTCAACTGACAATGAAATTTAATAAGATTAATAAATTTTACTGGTTAATTGATACTACTATATTCGCTATCTAGTTTTCCGTTAAACTTTAGGGGAGGAGGGGTTCTGCTATTAGTTAAGAAACACATAAAATCCAAGGAAGTGAAGCCAGTCGACATTACTGGACAGTGCAGTGTCGAGTCAGTTTGGTGTGACATAACATTGGAAGATCAAAATTGAGAGTAGGAGTGTGCTATAGGCCTAATGACGCTGATTAGTATAATAAGAAACTATACAGGGAAATAGAGTCGGCCAGTAAATCAGAAAGTCTTATAATGGGGGATTTTCATTTCCCCGATATTGACTGGAATTTGTGGGTTGGTCACTAACACACTAGCAAGGCTTTTGTGGATTTATTGGTTGATTATTTTCTACATCACCATGTTCGGGAGGCATCTAGAGGGAGTAATACTCTTGATCTGATTATCAGTAGTGATTCTTCATACATTAAGAATCTGCAGATAAAGGAACCACTAGGTGGCAGTGATCACAATGTGCTGAAGTGGGATTTACTCAAAGAGGTAACTACCATCAGTAGTAAAGAGAAGAGTTTTTGCTTTCATAAAGGCGACTACGATGGTCTGAGACAGTATTTAAATTCTATACAGTGGGACAAACTGATGATGTTACCAACAGCAAATTCAAAATGGAAAGAATTCAAAGAACTTATCTTGGAAGCTACTAGGCTTTACATACCAACTAAGAAATATTGTTCAAGGTTTAGGCCGAAATGTAGGTCAGATGAACTAATGAGACACATGGCAGAGAAGGAAAATGCATGGGATACATATAAATTAACACATTACACAGAAGCCTATGATAGATATAAGCTAGTCTGAAACCAAGTTACAAAGGAGGTTAGGCAGGTGACGGCAGATTACGAGAAATCTTTTGCAAAAAATACAAAGAAAAACAGCAAATAGTTCTCTACTTATGTAAACTCTAGAAGGAAGGGGATGAATCAGATTGGTCCACTTGATATTGATGGTTCAACTGTTGATGATCCTGCTCAGGTAGCTAACAAATTAAATGAATATTTTGCATTGACATACACACGAGGAGTTATTCAGCTAGGGGAATGCCAGAGGTGTATTGAACTCTGGCAGTAAGCTAGATAATCTTGTAGTAACTGAGAATAAAGTGGAGGAGAAATTGTTGAAGATAAATACAAGAAATGCACCTGGGATGGATGGGATCTATCCAGTTATATTGAAGGAAGTAAGCAAACCCTTAGCCATAATTATGAGAGCTTCCTTTGACTCAGGGGAGGTATCCATAGACTGGAGATGTGCAAATGTGACCCCAATTCACAAAGAAGGATCAAAGGCTGACACAAGTAATTATAGACCTGTGAGTTTAACTTCTGTTCCAGGAAAATTAAAGAAGCACTGCAGGATCATCTAGACAAGACTTCAGTTATAGCTCGGACACAGCATGGTTTTGTTAAGGGAAAGCCTTGCCTGACCAATTTGATTGGATACTATGATGCAGTCACAAAAGAACTGGATGCGGGGAATAACTTTGATATTATATATTTCGATCTTAGAAAGGCTTTTCATACTATTGCACATGGAAGACTGCTGCACAAATTGGAGTAGTGTGGCATTGGAGGGAAATTGCTGCTATGGATAAAGGGATGGCTGAGGGTGAGAAGACAGAGAGTGGTAATCAATGGACACTGCTCATCGTGGACTCATGTTATTAGTGGAATCCCTCAGGATTGGGTCCATTATTGTTTTCTGTATTTATAAATGATACTGATGATGGTATATCAAGCTTAATGTCCAAGTTAGCAGATGATACAAAGGTTGGCAGGGTTGTTAAGGACACTACTGATGCCATGCTGCTGCAACAGGATCTGGAAAGGTTGAGCAGATGGGCTGAGAGGTGGCAAATCAAGTTTAACATTCACAAATGTAAAGTACTACATATGGGAAACAGCAACCCCAGAGCAACGTATCAACTCTGTGCTACTACACTGACAGTGATAGAGAATGAAAAGGCCCTGAGAATAATTGTGCAGGCAGATATGAAGTTCTCTGAGCAGTGCAGACAGGCTGCAAGAGTAGCTCATTTTGTTTTGTCAATGGTATACAAGAATGTTTCTAGCAGGGATAAGGAGGTGATTATTCGCTTGTATAAGGCAATGGTCAGGCCACACCTTGAGTACTGTATACAGGTCTGGAGGCCTCATTTCAAGAAGGATGTAGCCCCTGGAATGAGTATAGAGAAGGGCAACAAGAGTAGTGAATGGAACAAAGGGTTGCTCTTACGAAGAAAGGCTTAAGTTTTGCAAATTACAGTGTCTGGAGACTAGGCACCGGTGAGGTGATCTGATAGAGGCGTATAAAACCTCGAATGGGTTTAGCATGCTCAATGCTGATGGGATTCTTTCTGTTGCTCAGAATAATCACCTGAGAGGGCATAAATTCAGATTGAGGAAAGACAGATTTAGGATAGATGTGCGGAAATTTGCATTTAGCCAGCGGGTAGTTGGTTGGTGGAACAGACTTCCAACCCTTTTTGTGGAAGTTTATAGCCTAAATAAATTTAAGGCCCCCCCCCTGGACAGGTATTTCGAACGAACAGAGGGGTGAAATGGAAGTGGATTTTTTTTGGGTGATGCTTCCTAAGCTTGCTTGCATCAAATGCCTCTACTAATGCTAATGCTATCTAGTTTTCCATTATACCTTATGCTATCTAGTACAGTGCATACGTTGTATTGTATAACAATGGCGGCAAGTTACAAATGGTTAATCTATGGACACAGGGTATTATTTACTTTCCAAATCGCACTATCTAAATTCAAAATAAACCACAGAGCTTGACTAGGTCTATAAGCTACTTAAAAAATAATTTAATCTAACAATTAAGTCAATAAAAGTGGCTGAGTATAATTAAAAAGTTTTCATTTGCGGGAGTAGTACGTAAAGAACTCTTATGCTGTTTTTCTTTGCATCCTTTGCCAAAGATTTCTCATAATCTGCCTTTGCCTGTCTAACCTCCTTAGTGAGTTTGTTACAGCCAGCTTATATCTGTCGTAGGCTTCCATGTCAGCCATTAATTTATATGTATCCCATGCATTTTTCTTCTCTGCCACATGTCTCCTTTGTTCATCTGACATCCAATTAGGCCTAAACCTTGAGCAATATTTCTTAGTTGGTATGTAAAGCCTAGTAGCTACCAAGATTAATTCTTTGAATGTTTTCCATTTTGAATTTGCTTTTGGTAACATCATCAATTGGCCCCACCGTATAGAATTTAAATACTGTCTCAGACCTCCGTAGTTGCCTTTGGAAAAGCAAAAACCCTTCCCTTTATCCCTAATGATAGTTACCACTTTGAGTAAATCCCACTTGAGCACACTGTGATCACTGCCACCTAGTGGTTCCTTTATCTGCAGATTGTTAATGCATGAAGAATCACTACTGATGATCAGATCACCAATATTACTCCCTCTAGTTGCCTCCCAAACATGCTGATGTAGAAAACAAACATCCAATAAATCCACAAAAGCCTTGCTAGTGTGTGAGTGATCAACCCACAAATTCCAGTCAATATCGGGGAAATTAAAATCCCCCATTATAAAACTCTCTGATTTACTGGCCCACTCTATTTCCCTGTACAGTTTTTAATTATACTCATTAGAGTCATTAGGTCTATAACACACTCCTCCTCTAAATTTTGAGCGCCTTGGCAGCCAGGTGGGCTGGAGCAGCAGTGTATAGCACACGGTTCTTGATTAGACCAGGGTTCAAGGCCATGACCACCAAATACAGAGGATGCGAAAAGGTCAGGGAATGAACACTGCATATCCTCGGAGCAATATGGCCTCGATTGCTAATGCTCCTAAAAACCAAAATAACAAATAACAATAATTTTGATTTCCCAGGGTTATGTCACACCAAACTGCACTGTCCAGCGATGGCCACTGGCTGTACCTCCTTGGATTTTATGTGTTCTTAACTAATAGCATAAACTCTCCTCCCTTCCTATCCTGTATATCCTTCCTGTACACATTGTACTCCACAAATTCCAGTTCTGCATTCCTTATATTTGTGTGACACCACATCTGTGATATCCCAACAATATTTGCCTTTGATGTTTTGACCAACACCTCGAATTCATCAAATTTATTTACGAAACTTCTAGCATTGGTGTGCATACACCTGTTCCTATTCTTAGCTACCCTAACACAACCCATGTGGTTCCTTGTACCGCAATGTCTCCCATCAGTCTCTGAAATCACTTGCATCTTGTTTTCATTATTTCTATTATGTAATAATGACTATTATGTAGTTAATTATGTATAATAGATAATAATGTCTATTATATAGTCATTATTTCTCTGTATAAGGTTATAATAAACCTCCAGTTTGAATATTTTACTCGGGTTTAGATGCTGCATTAAAAGAAAGATATAGAATTTCTAGGAGTTCAAAGAAAGGAAACCAGATTAATGAGAGGTGCTAAACATTGTTCTTGCAGAAAATGTCTTAGAAAGTGTAAGCTGCAAAGCTTGGTGACAAGACACCTCTTGAGGGACATGTCTGAGATAGTGGCCTGAACAGAATAAGTAAAATAATTGAGGGAATTGTATAAGAAATAACAAGAGACTTGGATCTCATTTGAATCAATTACTTTTAAAGTTAGGCTAGGGCAAAAAATTTGGAAAATTTCAAGGCAGAATTGAATGAGCAGATTCTGATAATGGAAATAATATGAATGATTGTTTCCCTCTTCCCCCATCCTCTTCTTCTTTGAATGATGTGGGATAAGTCACTTCCTTATATCATTTTAACATTCTAGTGTTAATTAATATAAAGTGGCTTAATACCATAAAACACAGGATCTTTGTGTGTGTGTGTGTGTGTGTGTGTGTGTGTGTGTGTGTGTGTGTGTGTGTGTGTGTGTGTGTGTGTGTGTGTGTGTGTGTGTGTGTGTGTGTGTGTGTGTGTGTGCGTGTGTGTGCACGTGTGTGTGCACGTGTGTGTGCACGTGTGTGCGTGTGTGTGCACGTGTGTGCGTGTGTGTGCGTGCCTGCGTGTGTCTGCACTTATCACAATGTTGCTTAGTATCAATCCTTGTATAATGCAGGCATTGGAAATGATTATCATTCTTTATCACCATTTATACTGCCATTATCTGAATCCACAGACACAGAATATAGGATTTAATTGAAAAAAATTTTGTAATATTTTAATTTTCAATTAGTTAACAAGGCAGTCCTTTTACCTCTTGAACTGCTGCATGTATTTTCATTATTATGAATGAAGGTTAAGTTAATATATTCAGTAGTATTACCATTACTAAATAGGCACATATCACTAAGTTCTATAATTCATTTCTTTTATGTAATATATTTTACCCATACAGGGGCTCTGAATAGCACTATTACTAAAGTTGTTGTTGGAACAGTAGTTGGAGCTTTGATACTGGTTTTAGTTGTGTCAGTGATTATTTATTGGAAACTGAAAGTGAAGCCAAAGTCCTCAACTCAAGTGTCATTTGATAATCCTACTTACATGAAAGATACTATAACAATGCAGGTAATATACAATTTATAAAATATCCTTTAACTATTTGTTTTTTATTGAAGTCTAATATTACTGATATAGTATATTCAAATGTTGGGGTATTAATAGTTCAACTATTAATACCCCAACATTTGAATATACTATATCAGTAATATTCTCTATCAGTTGTTTTAGTTTAGCAGAAGATAAAAATCCCCATTTTGTGCCATTTACCTATCTGAACTTCATGATACATTCGTTTTATGCTTTGCAGTATGGGTTTATATATGCACACATGGAATAGAAATGAATTATATCAAATACTTGGTGTTTGAAATACTCCATGGTTAGCATAATTATCAAATTATGTTAACCATGGAGAAAAAGCAAACTTATACATCAGCAGCATAATTTATAATCATATGGATTGGATTATAAATTATCTGTAAACTGTACTGATGTTTTAATTAAAATTCAAGAATCATTAACTGGATTATGAAGTATTAATTAATTAAGATTATGAAGTACTATTAAGTATTAATTAATTCAGATTATGAAGTACTATTATGTATTAATTTTATGAAATTCCACATATTATGCTAATTCATTACAGTAACTTTTACTAATTTTTCTTGTTGTTTAATTAGTTTTACTGTATTTTATACTCATATGCTGTTACTTTCTTAATTGTTTATCTTTAAATTTTGTCCTAATTAGCCCCTAGTGCTCTTCATTGGCTATATTAGGACATGCTTGTTTTGTATGGTGTTTTGTACTTAACAGCAAGTGAATAAACATTTTAAAGTCAGGATATTGATTGATTGACCTTTTGACAACTTATCACTGAGACAGACAGATAGGACTTGCATCATTTTGGGTGTTCTGGAGGGGATATAATGTTAAGAAGACCATTGACAACATTTTAGGATCATGGAAAGAAGTTACTTAAAATATAATAAATGGTGTGCATTAGCATATATGGCCAAAATGTTCGTGACATCATGGAATTGGCAAATGAGATTGTATTTGATGCATTAGAAATGTGGCGGATCTTCTGGAATCACACAATGCTGAATTAACCAACAAGAATTTTCAGTCATCTGCCTAATTTATCCAGGCTTATTGGAGTATCAAGTATCATAACCTGACTGCTGTCATTTACCACCCTGTTCACCTTTGTATCATTAGCAAACTTATACATTAAACTCATTATGCCTTCATCAGTATCATTAATAAATATTAAACACAGTCAGAGGCCCAAACTCTAAGGGAATATGCTAATAACATTCATCCATGAAGAGCAGTAACCATTAATAACCACTCTTTGTTTCCTGTCATTTAACCATCCCTTTATCTATGACATTAATAACATTAGTCCAATAAGAGCATTGCTTATTAAGAGTCACTCTCTGTCTTCTGCCTCAAACATCCATTTATCCACAGTAACTGATTGAGTCTTTCAAAAGATTTACTGAAATATCTGTAAATTATATATCTATATATTTACTGCATAAAAAACTATATATTTGCTGCATATGATGTTAAAATACATTTTTCATCCAGTTTCTTTGTTATTGCTATGTTATACATAGTAGCTAATCAGATTGTTCACACAATATGTCTCCTTAACAGTTCCTTATTATGATTGCTATATAAGTACATTTCAGGTCCAATGATCCCTCATTATTTTTTTAATCGTTGACTCCAAGGAAAGAAAAAAAGAAATCTCGCAGGTCATCCCATTTTGCATTCTTGTAATGCCAAACAACACGAGGTTGGGAATAGCCTGAGATAAAGGCTCCATTGTAGAAGAGATAATCACCAAGTTGTGATCTGAGGTGCCTAAAGGATCACTCACTTCAACTGTATACTTAGAAGGGTTGTTTTTGAGAAAAAGATCAAGTGTGTTGGCTGTATGGTTAGGATTGTCTGGTATTCTTGTAGGTAAATGAACAATCTATGCAAGGTCATTAGCAATTGCAAAAGCCTCAGCATCTTGACCAGCTGGGTCAGTGTGACTAGAAAATGGAAGCTAGCTGGAGTTGTGAACATTAAAATCACCAAGGAAAATTCCACTACAGATGGAAGTCTGTACCAGCAATCAACTACCTGCTGGCCAAAGGCAAACATCTGCATATCTATTCTACAACTGTCTTTCCTCAATTTGAACCTATGCCCCCCTCAGGTTCTTAATCTCAGCAAGTGGAAATATCCCATCAGCATTGAGCCTGCTCAAACCATTCAAGGCCTTGTACAACTCAATCAGATCACCTTGCAGATGCCTATTCTCCAGATGCTGCAACTTACAGAATTTAAGCCTCTCTTGGTAGAGAACCCTTTGTTCCTCTCACCAATCTTGTTGCTCTTCTCTGTACTCATTCTATATCAATTCTATATCCTTCCTAAAATGAGGCCTCCAGACCTATACGCAGTACTCAAGGTGTGGCCTGACCATTGCCTTATATAAAGGTATAATCATCTCCTTGTCTCTGCTAGCAAAATTCCTATATTCATTGACAAAACTCTACCTAAATTTTCTAACCCATTTACCTAACTTTTTAGATCCTGTTGCAGTAGCATACTGTCTTTGCTATTATTAACAACCTTGCAAACTTGGACATTAAGCCTGATATACCTTCATCGATACCATTAATAAATACACAAAACAACAACAATGGGCCCAGCACCAAACCCTGAGGGACACTAATAACATCAGTCCACGAAGAGCAGTGTCTATTTATTACCACTCTCTACCATCTCCCAATCAAGCATCCCTTTTTCCATTGCAGCAACTTGCCCTTAATGTCATACTGCTCCAGTTTATACAGCAGTCTTCCATTACAACAGTATCAAAAGCTTTCCTGAAATCAAAGAATATGATATCAAAATTATTTTTTGCATCCAGTTCCTTTGTGACCACATCGTAGTATCCAATCAAATTGGTCAGACAAGACTTCCCCCTTAACAAACTCATGCTTGTCTGAACTATTACTGCAGTCTTGTCTAGGTAATCCTGCATCACTTCTTTAACCAGTGACTCCATTATTTTCCCCGGAACAGAAGTTAAACTAACAGGTCTCTAATTATTTGTATCACCATTTGAACCGCCTTTGTGAATTGGTGATACATTTGCACATCTCCAGTCCATGGGGACCTCTCCTGCATCTAAGGATGCTCTCATAATTATGGCTAAGAGTTTACTTACTTCCCTTGCTGCCTCCTTCAATATAACTGGATAGATTCCATCTGCCCCAAGTGCCTTTTTTATGTTTAACTTCAACAATTTCTTCTCCACTTTGCTTTCCATTATTACAAAATTATTTAGCTCCCTGTTAGAGTTTAGTAAACTTCTGTTCTCTCCTTCCCTTACAGAATTCCTTCTGTGTGAATGTAGATGCAAAATACTCATTATTTGTCAGCTATCTGAGCACGATCATCAACAGTCAAGCCACCAATGTTAAGTAGACCAATCTGATTCATCCCTTTCCTTCTAGAATTTACATACGTAAAGAAGTATTTGTTGTTTTTCTTTGCATCCTTTGCCAAGGATTTCTCATAATCAGCCTTTGCTTGCCTAACCTCCTTTGTGACTTGATTACAGACTAGCTTATATCTACTATAGATTTCTGTGTTACCTGCTAATTTATATGCATTTTACACATTTTTCTTCTCTGCCACGAGCCTCATTAGTTCATCTGACATCCATTTAGGCCTAAATCTTGAACAGTATTTCTTAGTTGATATGAAAAGCCTAGTAGCTTCCAAGATTAATTCCCTGAAGGCCTCCCATTTAGAATTCACTGTTTTTAACATCATCAGTTGATCCCACTGAGACCACTGTAGTTACCTTTACGAAAACAAAAACCCTTCCCTTTACCCTTGATGGTAGTTACATATTTAAGTAAATTCCACATCAGTAGACTGTGATCACTATCACCTAGTGGTTCCTTTATCTGAAAATTCCTAATGCATGAGTCATCACTGCTGATAATCAGATCAAGACTATTACACCCTCTGGTTGCCCCTTGAACATGTTGCTGTAGAAAACAATCCTCCAATAAATCCACAAAAGTCTTGCTAGTATGCAAGTGACCAATCCACAAGTTCCAGTCAATATCTGGAAAGTTAATCCCCCATTACAAGACATTCTGATTTACTGACTCACTCTATTTCTCTGCACAACTGTTTGTTGTGCTCATCAGAATCATTAGGCTTATAACACACTCCTACTCTCATTTTCCCTTTCCCGTTGTTTATGTCACACCAAACTGACTCAACATTGCACTGTCCACCCATGTCAACTGGATGCACTTCCTTAAATTTGATGTGCTTCTTAACCAACAGCACTCCTCCTCCTCTCCTACCCTGTCTATGTTGATGGCTAAATGTTTCATGTTTATTTCTTTTAATAAAAATGAATAGATTCTGTCAACACCCCTAGGTTCCTTATTCACTTTTAGCTTCTACAATTTCTCTTCCACTTTCCTCTTGGTTTTTATTATTGCAAAATCATTTATCAGCCAGTTAGAATTAGGTATACTTATTATTCTGGTATCCCATCCCCGAAACCTTCTTCAGATGTGCATGTAGATTAAGAATATTTAGCAACTTGAATAGATCATTAATTGTTTTGCCATCTCATCTATATCTAGTGGATCAGTGTGTTTCATCCGTTTCCACCTAGGAATTCTTTGTTACTCTTCACATTCTTGGCCAAAGAGCTTTTTACAATCTACCTTAGCTTGGCTAATCCTCTTAGTAACTTTATTGCAGACTGGTTTATACCGACTGTAGGCTTCTGTGTGCCCTGATAATTTATAATCATTTCATGCATTTTTCTTCTCTATCACTAGTCTCCTCAGTTTATTTGTCATCCAGTCTTGGATTGAGAGATAAAGGTCCTGAAGAATTCACTAATAGAAAATTTTGTGAATGGTGAGGTTATCAAGCAGTGAACCTTTCAAATGTATGTTCTTCTGTGGCGTCATGTTACCAGAGAAAATTTCTCAAGTGGGAATTCTTTCTTGTTTAATTTCGAATTTAAGTTGAGGGAACCAAGTCAAAGTCAACCTGTTCACTGTCTCCAGGTCTATGTAAACAGCTGACTTTGACATGATTTCTTGGAAATAAGTTGTGTTGATAAGGAACCTATGGCTATTCTCAGTAAATAGTATTAGTTTTAGTATTAGCCATATAGTGCAAGGAAGCCATAGGCTTTTGCTGCACAGGCTAAAAAAAAAAAAAAACCAGTAGATAAAAAAATACAAATTATGCACTTCTCTCCTCACGTAGCTAACTATACAGTTGAGCTTTGAATTTCTTCAAACTATCAGCCTCAACTATCCGCAAAGGCAACTGTTCCAGTAATCAACAACTCACTGGCTGAAAGAAAACTTCCTACAATCTAGTAATATGAATGTATGGTCCCAAGTTTTGGAATTCTTTGTAACAGTGAAAATTCCATCTTCATTACTTTTACTAACCCCTCTCAGAGCCTTATAAATCTCAATCAGGTCCACTCTGAGGGTACCTGGTCAAGCTCTGTAGCCCACATAATTGATGTCTTTCTTTTGTCCATCTCACCATGCAAGTTAACACAGAATTAGCATTAGCAGAGGCATATGATGCAAGAGAGCAAGCTTATACAGCATCATCCAAAAAAAAAGAGAAAAAAAAACCTTCCCATTTCCCCCATCCATTCACTCCAAATGTTTGTCTAGATCTGCCTTGAATTTATTTAAACTGTCAATTTCTACAACAACAGATGGAAGTTTGTTCTGACAATCAACCACCCGCTAGCTAAAGGCAAAAGTTGCCCATCTTTGGACTCTTTCAAGAAGTTTAATGTCTTGGAACACAGTATTCCAAATATAGTCTTACAATTGCCTTGTACAATGGGATTAATAGCTACCTATCTCTGAAGTAATATTGTTTGATAAATCATTAATAGGATGCCATGGGCTTTCCTGACTGCCTGTTTGCTGCTCAGAAAACTTCATGCCTACCTGTATCATAACCCCAAGATCCCTTTTTCCTTCTACCATTTTTAATTCATCCCCACCAAGTGTATAAGTTATTTTGGAGTTGCTATTTCCCAAGTACACAGTTCATAGCATCTAGGGTCTAGCAGCACTGGTGGTTTCCCATACCTCCACAATTAGTTCTCTTGTGCTGAATGCATTACTCTGTAAAGGCCAGATAATGTGAGTGATATATGATTTATGTAGTGTAATATAAAGTTATGTTGTTCATCTGGCCTATGAGCTCATGGAGTACCGTGCTGTGCATGGGGAGCCAGGCCAGGTAGTCAGGATTAAATGCTCTGCCAGGGAAAACCCCTGACATCAACTGAGTTTACCAGGGAAAAAACAAAGAGAGAGAGAAAATGAAGTTTTTGATGGAAAAGAGTGCAGTTGTGACAGTTTGAATTTGGAGGATAGGAGAAGGTTTAGCTGGTGGGTAATAGTAGGAAGAGTAATAGACTAAATGTTCTTCTATAAAAAATAAACCTAAAATAAACAAACTTAAACTTCCCTTGAAGTTTAGGTTTTTTTTCCCACAACTTTATCATCCTGCTCATTTGAGATGTTGCCATCCTCAGAAAATCTTGTGAATATCAGTTGTTGTAGCAACAAACAAGAATTTTTGTGCAAACATTACTTTCATCCATATTATCAGACAAAATGCATGTCTCTATATTACTCTTCTTCTCCCCTTAACTAGCAGTTTCTCTGAACCCTTAGAGTATCCTCAATGATACTGGCAAAAACCCTTGCACCACCTTTTTTCAAATGAATTCCATCTCTACAAAATAAATTTTTTCTACCAACAAGTGTGGAACACATAAAAATCTAGAGTTAATCCACAAGGCTTTCAGCATTATAATCCTTCCTATCATGTCTGGGCAGACACACACATTTTGATCTAGCTCATGGCATTTTTTCATCACGATCCTATATTTATCCAACAAATCCTCGGGTCATGTTTGTTTAATATTGCTAGTTCCCACATTAATAATAATGCTCTCTTTATCTGCCTCCTCAAAATCTGACAATCTGTTGGTAACATCATCAGTTGTTGCTCCAGGCAAACTCACCCTGGTTCTGGTCCACCTATCTTTATCACAAAATATGTTACCCATTTCCCTGAAAATAGTTGGACTCCTGGTGCACCAGGGGTCCAAGTTCCTGACAGTGAAACATACCCCACACCATACAACCACCTACACTGGCCTCCACTTTTCATACCATGCATGATGGATCAGGAGCCTCATGTTGCTGACACCAAATCCGTACACTACCATATATTGTGTGGAGTTCGAAGTGACTGATCCGACCAGCACACCTTCTTCCAGTTTTTTAACGTTCAACTTGCATGCTCTTTGCACCAGGCGAGTCTTTTATGCTGATGAACCTTGGTTAGGTAGGAGAGGATGCCATAGGGGTCATCTGCTGGTTTAGCCCATACGTGGCGGACAATGCTGCCAAATTAGCTCACCTACCACCCGAGAACAAGTGGAAAGTGCCTCATCAAGACTATCGACCAATAATCCAGGAAAAAATGCATGTGCCAATGGCAGTTATCATGGGAAAATCAACATAATAATAAACTTCGAAGTATCAAGCCAAACCTTGAACGATGGCCTTCCAGCTTTAGTTCAATCCGACATCAGGAGGTAATATTGGCTCGTCTGCGAATAGGTTACACAAATATCACTCATGGTTATCTTTTAAGAGGAGAGCTACCCCCTCAATGTCATCACTGTAATACAATGCTCTCAGTGAAACACATTCTGGTTGAATGCACAAAATATACAAGAGAAAGCCCGAATCTTTGCACTTCAGCCACAACAAAAGATCCTACACTTACCTCGCTTTTAAACAATGAAACAAATGTCTCAAGCATTTATAACTTTCTCAAGATGATTAAAGTATATCGCCTCCTTTAGTTAGCTAAAAAAAAAAAAATTACTTTCTCGTTCCTTTTTTCCATTGTCTCTATTTGAGAAGAAATGACATGCATAATTATCATATGTATGACGCACTATGGTCATAGTTGCCGATGCGCCCAAGAAATCCTGAAACAAACAAACAAAAAAAACAAACCCTGAAAATAGAATCTCCCAATAAAACTAAACCTCCTTCAATCAGAGTAGTATGTACTTGACTGTTCTGTTCTGGGACCCGAATCAGGGGTGAATCATTTGGCGGGTCATGAGATGCTTGAGCCGCAGACAAGCTCCCATTTACATTTTTTTTTCTAGGGAAAGCACCTGTCCCTTTAATGACTCAAATTCTTCTAGTAATGCACCAAGATTTAATTTGAGCTTGGTACACTCCTTAAATCAGTTGCAAAGAAAAAATCATCAGTTGAGCCAAGTTTGTCTACTAGACTCATCTTTGAATACATGCCACAGGCTATACAAGCAATGAACTCATGACTCACACCAGAAATGCCCACAGGCATTTCCATCTGGGTCATGATATCCCTGGACTTTGTACTGAAAGTGGATCTTGTAACAACCATTATTTAAGTAATATTCGAACTTAAGAAAATTACACAATTTTTTTTTTTTTTTATCAAAAGAACAGTCAATTTGACTTGTATCATTAGGCTTAGCAATTTAGCAAATTAAATTTTGTTTTTATGTATATGTAATAATTTTCAATTTTTTTTCTTATGGTTTTGCATATCATCTGGCACAATTAGCTGGCACATATCACCTCTGTCACAGGTTGAGAACCTGTGACAGAGGCTATCCATATATTGTTTGGATACAAACAATATTTGTATTCCTACTGATTGGAGTAATGAATGGGCAACATAAAGATACACAGAAAAGAAATGTTTTCGGTTTTCAGTTTGTGTATATGAAGTGGTTGCTTTTTGATTATGTTGCTGATTTTTATCATTTAAATAAATATATAAACCATGAATTATTACTATTTGCTTATAATATTAATCACAAAAAAGTATTATCTTTCAACTGCTATTAAATCCAAAATCTTATTTTATATACTGATGTATTTTATGTATTGATGCTAAATTGGTAACTGAAATGTAATTAATTAAACATTTCAGTCTGTTAATTACAGAAAAGAAAAAAAAATACAGTTAATTTAAGAAATAAAAATTGAAGACACCTGAAATGTAATGCTTACATTACCTAACGGTTGAACATGCCAACACGTTGGGTAATGTAATGTGCATTACATGTGCGACTTTTCTTTTACAAATTAAAATGTCCTTAATATTTTGAAAAATTTTAATACTCATTCAATTTCTTGGTACAAACTTAACCAAACAGTGTTTTGAATGTGTCAGTTGTCAAAGAACAAAATTTTCAAAATTGCAGGGTTTAGTGATGTAGTAATGAAAATAAATTACATCCTTCACCAATGTAGGAGACTGCAAATAGACTGTAGGTTAATGGAGACTGCAAAACAGCTTGTCACATTACATGATGCAGATTATCTATCTACTATCCATGAAGAATTCTGTCTTTTACCCTACAGGAGGATGATCCACAGGATGGCACAGCAGGTGCGCCTAAAATTGAACTACTGAGAATGCTTATAGATAAAAGAAAAGGAAGGAAATATATGCCCGGCATCCTTGTTTTATTAGAAATTGCTCTTAGTGTTTTCCATCACTAGAAATGCAAATGTATTTTTTAAAGTTATATTTGTATAGTTAGTCGGGATCAGAAATGGAAAGTCTTCCATTCTTATTTCTTTCTTTTGTTTAAAGCCACTAAGCTAAATTTCTTAATATACAATGCTTCTTTTATATTTCTTTTTTCAAAGTCTTGTCTTCCCTTCCCCCCAATGACCATAAATTTCCTATCACTATATGCCAAAATGCATTCCAACTCATGTTTTGCCAATTCCAATTCTCAAATGCCCCTTTAGCTATGTGTTTGTTGTGTTCAATTTTGAAACCTTTTTCCAATCTCGTCTACATTTACAGATATTTCTGTATATTATATGCCTGCTAATATGCTCTGGATCTTTGAATCAGTCTTCCATCTTATTAATTGACTTAAAGATCACCTCATGCCCATACTTTTTACAGATTCTTTTTTTTTCTTTCTGCCAAATACCTTTTATGTAATGAATTACTACCACTCTTTTGCAATCCATATTGCATGTTGTGTTATTGTTTATATTGTTCAAATATTTTGTATGTCTTTGTTGGTTAAATCACTTCAGTACATTATTTCATAATAACCCTCTAATAGTGCTGATTTCTTGCTCTGCAATTTTTTTACTATTATTGCAAATTTTAAAATATCTGTTCATTAAAGTTTTGATAATACCTGTTTTAATTTTGTGTGAGTGATTTAGATGTAAAGTTTATCTATTGGCCTGAGTCTATCAGCCTTTATATACCTGTGAACATAATCAGTCTTTCTCTGTAGTTATTAGGACATCCTGGAAGACAAGCTATTATTGGCTTCAATCTTAGGCTTAAACTTACTAGTCTGATGAATGCTGTTAAGATATTCTCTGAATTCATGTACTTCTTCCTGCCCATGTTCCCAAATTATAAACACATCATCCACAAAATGGACCTATAGGGAAGGCCTTAAAGTGGCCTGCTAGATGGCTGCCCCCCCCCCCCAGAATTCTTTTTAAACAGATTTGAAACAATTGGTGGTAAAGGGTTCCCCATGCTGAAGCCTATCTTGTGCATGTATATTTTATCTTGAAACATAAAAGTTTTTTTCTTGAGACTGAAGTATTTTCTATGAAAATTCCAGTTCACCCCTTGCTATTGCATGCATGTTTTATTTCTTTTGATTTATTTTTTTATCCAGGCTTTTCCAGTGTTTTAAACCTTGTGATCCTATCCAACGTGCATTTCTAAATAGGTAGTCTTTGTCATAGTTCCCCAGTTTTTGTATCTTTCTTATTTTAATAATTTCTTAATGAAAATGTAGCTGAGCAGTCTAACGAGATTGGTGAGAAGAACAAAGGGCTCTTACCAGGAAGGTTTCAGTTTTGCAAATTGCAGCATCTGGAAACCAGGCCGAGGTGATTGATTGAGGTGTTTAAAGCTCTCAGTAGATTAAGCAAGCTCAGTGCTTATGGGATTATTCCTCTTGCTTAGACTACACACATCATGGGGCATATCAAATTGAGAAAGGATGGTTTGCAGAATAGTGGTGCAGAAGTTTACCTTTAGCCAATGGGTGGTTGATTACTGGAACCATCTGTTTTTGTGGAAGTGGCTAGCTTGAAAAATTCAAAGAAAAACTAGACAGTATTGTAGGGTTGTTGTTATTTGGGTTTTAGGAGCATTAGCAACAAAGGCCATATTGCTCCAGGATATGCGGTGGTCGTTCCCTGATCTTTCCGCATCCTCCGTATTTGGTGGTGACGGGCTCGAACCCTGGTCTAATCAAGAACTGGTCTAATCTGCTGCTCCTTCCCACCTGGCTACGGAGGCGCCGTATTGTAGGAGACAGACAGGTGAAGTGGGAAGGGATTTTTTTTTGACTGATGCTGTATAAGCTTATTTTCTTGTATCATTTGCCACTATTAATACTAATATTAAATTAACTCACCTCTGCCGACCAGGCTAGCCGGGTAGGTAAAGTGCCTGCCTGGCAACCCAAAGGTCGCGGGTTTGATTCCTGCCTCGGGCTGGATATCACGATGGTGCCCAACCAACCGGTTGGTTGGATATCCTGGCCACGATACACGAAGGAAGCAAGAAAAAACTGATTCCTTCGTGTATTGATCACATCATACAAAATAAATAAATAAATAACCTCACCTCTAACTAACTAACTCTCAAATTAAATAGAAAATATTGTATTATCATTTGGAGAAAATTGGTGGGGAAAAGTAATTGGGAGGATATCATTTTATTTCCTAAGTTTAAAAAAAAAAGTGCTGTACATCTCAACATGACTAATAAAAGGTGATTTGATAAGTTTTCAAATAAATAAAATGTCTGATGATGGATAGTACCCTGAATGTCCTTGGTTATGCCAAATCTTCTAAATGTTTCAGTGATATTGCTTACTCCAGTGGTAAGCTTTTGGAGGAATCTATTATTACCCTCAGACTTCATGTTACTAACTTACCAGGGAACCCAACTACTTTTAGTTCCACCAAGCAAATCAAACATAGATCTGAAGCTGAACACTGCATCCTTTTCATAAAATGTCTCCTACTGGATAATCAAAATTGACTGGATAACCAGTGACCACACACTCATTTCTTTCATATATAGCCAAGTTAGTTAGTTATTTGGTTTTTAGGAGCATTAGCAATTAAGGCCATATTGCTCCGGGATATGCAGTGGTCATTCCCTGACCTTTCCGCATCCTCTGTATTTGGTGGTGACAGGCTCGAACCCCGGTCTAATCAAGAAGCGTGTGCTACACACTGCTGCTCCTTCCCATCTGGCTACGGAGGTACCTTATATAGCCAAGAACAAGATCATAAATATCCCTGCACTCTTGAAGAGGGGAGAGGATATTCTATCTCTCAGGTTAAATAGGATCTATTTGATAAATTTATCAAAGCCAGACTTTCAAGGAGGAATGTATTCAATATGCTTGACACAACAGACAAGGCCTCATATTTTTCAAGAAAACCTTAAAAAGGTTGAGTTCCCTCTCTGATGGATTTAAGAAGTTGGTATTGTCATAACCCAAGTTTGGAAGACACACAACTAACAAAAGCAAAATGACTAATTAGCTGATGAGATAGAAGCCCTTAAGCATCTTCCTAAGTGATATACAAGAAGAAGAAATCATAGAAAACCTTGGCCTCAAACTCTGGTAAACAAGATGTTTTGGGACAAAGTATTTCAATGACACAGAAGGCAACTACTTAGAGGTGCCCTTCACTCCACCAACTAACTATATGCCAAGAACTTACATTGTTAAATCCCTTAATTTTTGTGACCTTCCACTCTCTTGTGCCTGAAGAAGTTGTGCTGGTTGTAACATCCTTGTCCCAGCTCTGTTAACTCTGAACTATAGGGGGCTTTTGTCTACAAGCCCATACACTAGAATTTTCACAGGTGAAATACTGACCTCCATCCAAGAACTAGAACTAGAACTAGAATAAACATGAATAATGGTTCTGATAAGCAAGCTAATTAACAGCTGGTTACCTCTTACATTGCTGCTAAGAATATGTGGCATGCACATATTTTCATCAAAGTAAATTATTCTTTCACATATAGCCAAGAATATTTCATTCTAGCATGTTCTATTCTTAGTAAATTCAGGTTTTTTGATGAGGAGGTATCTATAAGATTGACATTTATTTTTTATGTTCTCATTTATACTCTGGCATGACCACCAGGGGCTCACATCTGGTGAGTATGGGCTTCACAAACCCAGGGTCCTGAGATGGATATCATCATTCTTCTCTTTCTTGGTGATTCCTTTCTACTTCTCTCTCTCTGGGTAATTTGAGAAATTTTTTTTGGCTGGTGCAGCATAAACCTCAGGCTTCCTTGCACCATGTAGCTAATAATAATAATAATAATAATAATAATAATAATAATAATAATAATAATAATAATAATAAATCATCAATATAAACATTATTTAAAGTTCATCTCTTTAAATAGATTTTGAAGATATTCTTTTCTGCAATTTAAATCCAAGTCAGTTTTAATAGCTCTCAAAAGGCATTTTAAAGTCAGGAAACCTTTTAAAAGTCATGAATTTTAAAACAAATAGCACATGTAATCCATTTTGTGCCTATTTTTCTTGCCTTCAGTGGAAGAAAATGCTATTTTTCTTTGATATATAATTTTAATGTACTAAGAGATATTCCAGTTGCTTCACTTGCACATATATGAAATTCAGTATTATCAAAATTACTGTAACTCAGAGCGAAAATGGATACAAAATAGACTGTGACAAGTTTAATAATAGGAAATATATGTATATTAGATTAGATACATACAAACAAAAAGCTTTCAGTTGTTTTGTCAACCTTCCTCAGTTAAACTGACAGTTAAGAATGGAGCATGAGGGTGTGTACTGCCAATCTTGTACGTGAAGTGCGTGATTAATTGTTGGATGTTGAAGTCTGTGGCTGTGATGCATGCAGACGTTGCCAGCGTTTGTCAATAGTCAGGATTGCTGTTTCGACGATAGGGTGGACTCGACATCCACTGCTCCTGCTGACTGAGGTATTGGAGCTTTTGATGTTCAATGACTCCAACCAGGCGCATTGTCGATAGTGGCGGGACCTATCCACAATCACGACATCGCAGTGTGGGTCAATGTTGTGGTGGGTTGCCCAAATGTGTTCGGCAATAGCTGAGTGCTCCACATCCGCTAAGCGGATTGCTCTTTTTTGTTTGGAAAGACGATTTTTGAGCCATCTCCCAGTTTCCCCGATGTAGCAGCTAGTGAAATCACAGCAAGAGATGCGGTAAACCAATCCGCTTTGTAGTAAGGTGGGGACCGGTGTTTTTATTTTAGAGATGAGGGATCATAACTTTCTGCCTGGGAGTTGTATGCACTTTATCCCATGTAATTTTAAGACTCTACAAACCTGTTGTGATAGGTTTGGGTAGTAAGGGATAAAGGCGCTCGCGGTTGAGTCATTACCTTTGATGTTTCTGTTGGTCGCTATGTGGCCATGTGTCTGTAGGTCACACCTGTCAAGGGTATTGATGAGATAGCCACACCTCGTAAGATCCGCCTTGACCTTAGCAATTTTGGTGTGCCTCTCATTTACAGAGCTAGAGTGGGTCCAGTCACGAGTTAGCAAGGTACGTGCAGTGGCAAGAAGATGGCTATGCGCGTGTGCTGACCGGAAGTTGGTAAATTGGCCAGCACACATTGGTTTACGATGGACAGTTGTTTTCAAGTACGTGCCCTCACACCAGACAAGGGTGTCTAAGTATGGTATGGTGTTGTCCGATTCTAGCTGGATGGTGAATTTTATGAAAGGCGACAGAGAATTGAGGTGGTCTAAGCTTCAGTCACCTGAATTTCTGGGGATAACCACAAACACGTCGTCCACGTAGCGACACCAAAAGGTAATGGGATCTGGTACATTCGTAAATGCTTGACCCTCTAATTCCTCTGTCACGATGTTTGCCGTGACTGAACTAACCGGGGAACCCATGGCTGTGCTGTGTACTTGTTGGTAAATGGAGTTGTTGAACACGATTGCACGGCCTGTTAAGCACAGTCTGAGGGCGATGGAGATATCGTCTGGTGTTAGTTTGGTTCTGCTGCCAAGGGTTTGGTCATTATCTAAGAGTTGCTTTGCACGTGTGATGGCAAGTTCTACTGGGATGGAGGTGAAAAGTGAAACTACATCAAATGATGCCATGATTTGATCTTGTGAGATGGATATGGTTCGGATCCGTTCTATGAATTCACTACCGTTGGAGACGGTGTTGGTGGTCTTGCCTACTAAGGAAGAAAGGACCCCCCGAGACAAACTTAGCTAATTCATAACTCGGTGAGCCACAACAGGGGATGATGGGTCTTAACGGCATACCTTCTTTGTGAACCTTCGGTAGTCCACAGAATTGTGGAATCTGGCAGCCGGAGGCACGGAAGTGATTACATGTCGATTCTGTTATTTTCTTCTGTTTAAGCCAACTGTTGACGAGGATGTTAACTTTCGACTCCCATTGTTCCAAAGCTTTGATGGGAGGAACGGTTAAGGGTTAGTAAACAGAAGTGTCCTGCAAGAGCAGCAAGGCTTTTGTCTCGTAATCTGTGCGATTCATTACAATTGTTCGACGTTCTTTATCTGCCGGTAGGATGATGATGGATGAGTCTTGTTTCAATGTCTTAAGGGCAGAAATTTGTTTGCGGGTGAGATTGGAAGAAGCAGGGCGAGCATGGCGCAAAATTGCTGCAGTTTTAGGCGAATTGTGTTTGCCACATCTTCGGGGAAACGTGTTAAACACGCTTCTATGCCTAAGGCAATATCAGTGATTGGTGGGTTTCTTGGGAGAACAGCAAATTTAATACCCAGAGTCAACAGGTCTACTTATTCTGTAGATAACTGTTTGTTGCCCAAGTTCAATACAAAATCTGTGCAACTTGTGAAAGGGGTATTATGCTGATGACGAAATTGCAGCATCGAATTAAAGCATCGAACTTACGTTTTTGACATGTACAATAGTGTTCAGATTCTCTGACGGCTTGGTAGCACAAGGTATGGATTATATCGGTGTAAACAGGATTGGGAACTAGACTTCTAAGTTCGATCAGCAGGGCTGCTTTACTTGTGGAAGCATTTTGCAAGTCTCGATGAAGGCCGCCAATCCATATGTTCAGGATCTTGTAGCTGAAGTTTTCACAGGCACATCGCATACATTCGTTAGGAAACGATGGTTTGTAGAGAAATCCTTTTGGGATGACTTTGTTTGATTTGCATCTGTGAGCAAATCTGAGATGTTGTTTGCCATGGGCTATAATGATGAAATTCTTTTGCAGTTTCATGACTATGTCATATGTTTGTTGGCCAAGAACAGTTCGAATATGATTAAAGAGGCCTGTGCGGCCGTGCTCTGGATTCATTATTATCAAAATTACTGTAACTCAGAGAGAAAATGGATACAAAATAGATTGTGACAAGTTTAATAATAGGAAATATACATATATTAGATTAGATACATACAAACAAAAAGCTTTCGGTTGTTTTGTCAACCTTCCTCAGTTAAACTGAGGAAGGCTGACAATCATGTTCAGCGATTCCATTTACCAACAAGTACACGGCACAGCCATGGGTTCCCCAGTTAGTTCGGTCACGGCAAACACCGCGACGGAGGAATTAGAGGGTCGCACATTTACGAATGTACCAGATCCCATTACCTTTTGGTGTCGCTACGTGGACGATGTGTTCGTGGTTATCCCCAGAAATTCAGGTGACCGAATCTTAGACCACCTCAATTCTCTGTCGCCTTTCATAAAATTCACCATCGAGCTAGAATTGGACAACACCACACCATACTTAGACACCCTTGTCCGGCACGAGGGCATGCGCTTGAAGACAACTGTCCGTCGTAAACCAATGTGTGCTGGCCAATTTACCAACTTCCGGTCAGCACACGTGCATAGCCATCTTCTTGCCACTCCACGTACCTTGTTAACTCGTGCCTGGATCACTCTAGCTGTATAAATGACAGGCACACTGAAATTGCTAAGGTCAAGGCGGATCTTACGAGGTATGGCTATCCCATCAATAGCCTTGACAGGTGTGACCTACAGACACATGGTCACCTAGCAACCAACAGAAACATCCAAGGTAATGACTCAGCCGTGAGCGCCTTTATCCCATACTACCCAAACCTATCACAACAGAAGTGTCCTGCAAGAGCAGCAAGGCTTTTGTCTCGTAATCTGTGCGATTCATTACAATTGTTCGACGTTCTTTATCTGCCGGTAGGATGATGATGGATGAGTCTTGTTTCAATGTCTTAAGGGCAGAAATTTGTTTGCGGGTGAGATTGGAAGAAGCAGGGCGAGCATGGCGCAAAATTGCTGCAGTTTTAGGCGAATTGTGTTTGCCACATCTTCGGGGAAACGTGTTAAACACGCTTCTATGCCTAAGGCAATATCAGTGATTGGTGGGTTTCTTGGGAGAACAGCAAATTTAATACCCAGAGTCAACAGGTCTACTTATTCTGTAGATAACTGTTTGTTGCCCAAGTTCAATACAAAATCTGTGCAACTTGTGAAAGGGGTATTATGCTGATGACGAAATTGCAGCATCGAATTAAAGCATCGAACTTACGTTTTTGACATGTACAATAGTGTTCAGATTCTCTGACGGCTTGGTAGCACAAGGTATGGATTATATCGGTGTAAACAGGATTGGGAACTAGACTTCTAAGTTCGATCAGCAGGGCTGCTTTACTTGTGGAAGCATTTTGCAAGTCTCGATGAAGGCCGCCAATCCATATGTTCAGGATCTTGTAGCTGAAGTTTTCACAGGCACATCGCATACATTCGTTAGGAAACGATGGTTTGTAGAGAAATCCTTTTGGGATGACTTTGTTTGATTTGCATCTGTGAGCAAATCTGAGATGTTGTTTGCCATGGGCTATAATGATGAAATTCTTTTGCAGTTTCATGACTATGTCATATGTTTGTTGGCCAAGAACAGTTCGAATATGATTAAAGAGGCCTGTGCGGCCGTGCTCTGGATTCATTATTATCAAAATTACTGTAACTCAGAGAGAAAATGGATACAAAATAGATTGTGACAAGTTTAATAATAGGAAATATACATATATTAGATTAGATACATACAAACAAAAAGCTTTCGGTTGTTTTGTCAACCTTCCTCAGTTAAACTGAGGAAGGCTGACAATCATGTTCAGCGATTCCATTTACCAACAAGTACACGGCACAGCCATGGGTTCCCCAGTTAGTTCGGTCACGGCAAACACCGCGACGGAGGAATTAGAGGGTCGCACATTTACGAATGTACCAGATCCCATTACCTTTTGGTGTCGCTACGTGGACGATGTGTTCGTGGTTATCCCCAGAAATTCAGGTGACCGAATCTTAGACCACCTCAATTCTCTGTCGCCTTTCATAAAATTCACCATCGAGCTAGAATTGGACAACACCACACCATACTTAGACACCCTTGTCCGGCACGAGGGCATGCGCTTGAAGACAACTGTCCGTCGTAAACCAATGTGTGCTGGCCAATTTACCAACTTCCGGTCAGCACACGTGCATAGCCATCTTCTTGCCACTCCACGTACCTTGTTAACTCGTGCCTGGATCACTCTAGCTGTATAAATGACAGGCACACCGAAATTGCTAAGGTCAAGGCGGATCTTACGAGGTATGGCTATCCCATCAATAGCCTTGACAGGTGTGACCTACAGACACATGGTCACCTAGCAACCAACAGAAACATCCAAGGTAATGACTCAGCCGTGAGCGCCTTTATCCCATACTACCCAAACCTATCACAACAGAAGTGTCCTGCAAGAGCAGCAAGGCTTTTGTCTCGTAATCTGTGCGATTCATTACAATTGTTCGACGTTCTTTATCTGCCGGTAGGATGATGATGGATGAGTCTTGTTTCAATGTCTTAAGGGCAGAAATTTGTTTGCGGGTGAGATTGGAAGAAGCAGGGCGAGCATGGCGCAAAATTGCTGCAGTTTTAGGCGAATTGTGTTTGCCACATCTTCGGGGAAACGTGTTAAACACGCTTCTATGCCTAAGGCAATATCAGTGATTGGTGGGTTTCTTGGGAGAACAGCAAATTTAATACCCAGAGTCAACAGGTCTACTTATTCTGTAGATAACTGTTTGTTGCCCAAGTTCAATACAAAATCTGTGCAACTTGTGAAAGGGGTATTATGCTGATGACGAAATTGCAGCATCGAATTAAAGCATCGAACTTACGTTTTTGACATGTACAATAGTGTTCAGATTCTCTGACGGCTTGGTAGCACAAGGTATGGATTATATCGGTGTAAACAGGATTGGGAACTAGACTTCTAAGTTCGATCAGCAGGGCTGCTTTACTTGTGGAAGCATTTTGCAAGTCTCGATGAAGGCCGCCAATCCATATGTTCAGGATCTTGTAGCTGAAGTTTTCACAGGCACATCGCATACATTCATTAGGAAACGATGGTTTGTAGAGAAATCCTTTTGGGATGACTTTGTTTGATTTGCATCTGTGAGCAAATCTGAGATGTTGTTTGCCATGGGCTATAATGATGAAATTCTTTTGCAGTTTCATGACTATGTCATATGTTTGTTGGCCAAGAACAGTTCGAATATGATTAAAGAGGCCTGTGCGGCCGTGCTCTGGATTCATTATTATCAAAATTACTGTAACTCAGAGAGAAAATGGATACAAAATAGATTGTGACAAGTTTAATAATAGGAAATATACATATATTAGATTAGATACATACAAACAAAAAGCTTTCGGTTGTTTTGTCAACCTTCCTCAGTTAAACTGAGGAAGGCTGACAATCATGTTCAGCGATTCCATTTACCAACAAGTACACGGCACAGCCATGGGTTCCCCAGTTAGTTCGGTCACGGCAAACACCGCGACGGAGGAATTAGAGGGTCGCACATTTACGAATGTACCAGATCCCATTACCTTTTGGTGTCGCTACGTGGACGATGTGTTCGTGGTTATCCCCAGAAATTCAGGTGACCGAATCTTAGACCACCTCAATTCTCTGTCGCCTTTCATAAAATTCACCATCGAGCTAGAATTGGACAACACCACACCATACTTAGACACCCTTGTCCGGCACGAGGGCATGCGCTTGAAGACAACTGTCCGTCGTAAACCAATGTGTGCTGGCCAATTTACCAACTTCCGGTCAGCACACGTGCATAGCCATCTTCTTGCCACTCCACGTACCTTGTTAACTCGTGCCTGGATCACTCTAGCTGTATAAATGAGAGGCACACCGAAATTGCTAAGGTCAAGGCGGATCTTACGAGGTATGGCTATCCCATCAATAGCCTTGACAGGTGTGACCTACAGACACATGGTCACCTAGCAACCAACAGAAACATCCAAGGTAATGACTCAGCCGTGAGCGCCTTTATCCCATACTACCCAAACCTATCACAACAGGTTTGTAGAGTCTTAAAATCACATGGGATAAAGTGTGTACAACTCCCAGGCAGAAAGTTACAATCCCTCATCTCTAAAGTAAAAACACCAGTCCCCACCTTACTACAAAGCAGATTGGTCTACCGCATCTCTTGCCGTGACTGCGCTAGCTGCTACATCAAGGAAACTGGGAGACAGCTTGAAAAACACCTTTCTGAACACGAAAGAGCAATCCGCTTAGCAGATGTGGAGCACTCAGCTATTGCCGAACACATTTGGGCAACCCACCACGACATTGACCCACACCGTGATGTTGTGATTGTGGATAGGTCCTGACACTATTGACAACGTGCCTGGTTGGAGTTGTTGAACATCAAATGCTGCAATACCTCAGTCAACAGGAGCAGTGGATGTCGAGTCCACCCTATCGTCGAAACAGCAATCCTGACTATTGACAAACGCTGGCAACGTCTGCATGCATCACAGCCACAGACTTAAAACTTCAACGTCCAACAATTAATCAAGCACTTCATGTAAGATTGGCAGTACACACCCTCATGTTCCATTCTTAACTGTCAGTTTAACTGAGGAAGGTTGATAAAACAACTGAAAGCTTTTTGTTTTTATGTATCTAATGTAATATATGTATATTTCCTATTATTAAACTTGTCACAATCTATTTTGTATCCGTTTTCGCTCTGAGTTAAAGTAATTTTGATATCAATCCAGATATATAACCAATCCAGAGCGCACAGGCCTCTTTAATCATATATGTAATTCAAATTTTCTGCATTGAATTCTGTAGAACAAAAATATTGGAAAAAAAATTTTGTGAGCTGACCTCTCTCATTGCCTGTCATTTAGTAAATTTTGGAATTTTAATATGGATAAGGAAAAAAAAAATTATATATCTTTTAAGCATGGTTCTAATATGTTGTTTTATATTAGAATGGAATAGTAATACCTGGAGCAGAACTTAATATTATTATTATTATTATTATTATTACTAGCCATATGGCACAAGGAAGTCTGAGCCTTATACTGCACCAGCCAAAAAAAAAATTCCCAAGTTACCCTGAGAGAGTGAGAGAGAGAGAGAGAGAGAGAAGTAAAAAGGAATCACCAAGAAAGAGAAGAATGATGATATCCAGCTCAGAACCCTGAGTTTGCCAAGCCCATACTCATCAGATGTGAGCCTCCAAGGTTATTGATTGACATCCTTAAAAAATAAACTATCAACCTGGTCCATGCACAATTGTGAATCTGCTCAGTCCACTCTATCTGTACTTATACTTGTTTCGTTTCCATTACCCATAAAATAACTTTTCTCAAGACCTTGATATAAACTTTCTCTAAATCAATGAAAGCTGTTGTTGTTATTTGGTTTTTAAGAGCATTAGCAACTAAGGCCATATTGCTCCGGGATATGCAGTGGTCATTCCCTGACCTTTCTGCATCCTCCGTATTTGGTGGTGATGGGCTTGAACCCCGGTCTAATCAAGAAGCGTGTGCTACACACTGCTGCTCCTTCCCACCTGGCTATGGAGGCACCTCAATGAAATCCATCAGCAAATTTCCTTCATTCCAAATTTCTCAATTAGTTGCTTCAAAATGGCTTCTGTTTATGACCATCCAAGAACAAAATAAAATTATAAGACATCTTCATCTCTCATCCCTTTGTTTTGTTGCTTTGCAATATGAGATATAGAAATTAGTGAGGTTTAAGGTAAACCCACAAGATGAAATAATATGACATTAGAAAAATAAATTTTTGAGAGCAGATCTGTGTTTGCCAAAAGGTTATTTGTACACAGTTTTTGATCAAAATTAGTTTTAATTATATATTGGAATGGAAAATATGCACTTTAGTAAAAGCTTAAATAAAACCGGCACTCACCTCATGATCCATTTAGTTGCATGAATTATATAAAAAAGGGGGTATGGGAAGGTCTCAGATTAAAAACTAAAATCCTAAGTTAAAAATCATGGGTTAAAAATTAAAAATTAAAATTAAGCTCAGAGGAGGAAGAGGTGCACTGTATCATCCTCTTGTTGTCAGTTTTAAAACATAAAACTGTAAAGTTATGTTTAAATGAGAATAAGGCCAATAATCGTGAATGATGGACTTTTGTTAAAAATATCTTTAGTTGGCACTAAGGAAATGAAGGATAGAGAATCAGCGTGAACTTTAAGTATTCGAAATGAACTTTAAGTATCTCTCCTCCTCCTCCTCCTCCTCCTCCTCCTCTGAGCTTAATTTTAAATTTTAATTTTTAACCCAAGATTTTTAATTTATGATTTTAGTTATTAATCTGAGGCCTTCTCATATTTTTATATAATCATGCAACTAAATGGATGGTAATTGCCGGTTTTATTTAAGCTTTGACTAAAGTGCATATTTTCCGTCTTAACTTTCAGCATTTTAAGCTCTTGCTATTTTTAATTATAGTTATATATTGGAATTAATTAGAGCTGTGAATTTGTGCCTGTACTTATAAAAGTTTGAAAAACAATGAAAAGTAACCTTTTTTTTTACTTTAGAGTACATCTCTCAATGGAAATTCTAGCTCATTTAATGATCCTATTTCGAAAGAATTGGGAGAAGTGCATCATGCTATTGGAAACATTTATGAAGATCCACGAATATGTAGCATACAGCAATAGCATCCAACCCTTATTGTCTACACCAGTGGTTCCCAACCTGAGGGTTTGAATTTTGTAATGGCATCTGCTTAGATATACATAGATATATTTTTGTAAACTACAAAATAGTTTAATATTAATTTATGCGATTCCATTCAAAATTTATATTTAGTTGTGGTTTGGGTCACGTGTCCTTATATAAAGAATGTGCGACAGAGTGTTAATGGAGGGGACTGGGTGTGAACATGCCGATATGTTTCACGCCATTCAGTCACGGGTCAGCCAAACTCCAGTGGTGCGCGATATAAATATTATGTTGAAAGGGGTTCGCGATAAAAATGTTATGTTGAAAGGGGTTTGCGATAAAAATGTTTATGTTGAAAGGGGTTCGCGATAAAAATGTTATGTTGAAAGGGGTTCATGAGTCAAGAAAGGTTGGGAACCGCTAGTCTACACTAATGATTGTAAAATGTATATAAATTTTGTCAGGGATGTTGTTTATTCACTGCTCACCTGATTCACCACATTTTTAATGGTAGCTATCATACAATTAGTCCAGCTACATCATTTAGCCATAATTGCCATCCTAGCTATATAGAATGATGCATTTGCACTACTTATATAATAGTTATATACCTTCTGTACCTTGAAGCATTATTGCTCTAAATTTATATAGATTATTAATGTAGTATATATCAATAATTTATTTAAAACATTTGTTAGAAACTAAAATATTTTATTTTAGTTTGTTCGGCAGTCATTATTATAAAAATTTTATTATTTGTAAAAGAAATTCTATCTGTAATAGGAATTTTATCAAATAAAAGAAAGCATTGAATGAATATTTTCATTTACAGATCAAGTATGCAAAATAAAATGTAATTGTTTACATAGTAAGTAAGATGATTTAGAAATAACTAATTGTGAGCCTGTATATCTTTTTGCCTCAATCATGTTTTTTTATTTTTTTTATTTTAATCTAATGTAAAATTTTAATAAGAATGTTTATTTAAAAAGTTATTATTTATTACATAATATGAACAGCATGAACCCAATAATAGTAACAAATGTAATCATTTTATGATAGAAAGACCAGTGCATACCCATCAACTTTTAAAATTTAATAGTGATTTACTGTAAGGCTTACTCTTTTTACAGATTTCAATTGTCTTTACATTATGTTTTTCAAAGAAGTACCATGTTGTTAGTTGAGACAGACCAGCAGAATGAGGCGCCTCCGTAGCCAGGTGGGAAGGAGCAGCAGTGCGTAGCACACACTTTTTGATTAGACCGGGGTTCGAGCCTGTCACCACCAAATACGGAGGATACGGGAAGGTCAGGGAATGTCTACCGCATATTCCCGGAGCAATATGGCCTTAGTTGCTAATGCTCCTAAAAACCAAAAAAACAAACAAACAAACAACCAGCAGAATGATAGGACCATGATGTATTGAAGTCACAGTAATTATCGATATTTGCTTCAAAGCTGTTTGTTATGTGGTTCAGAATGCTATTTTAATATGTTTAGCATAAAATGGATCTGTAATTTTGTATGCATAAAGTTTTATGGTTCAGATTTATCAAAGTTGGTAGGTATGCAATTTAAAATTTACTGAAAGGTTATTTAAAAATAACACATAAATAGTATATCATAAAATTTTGGAGAAACAGGTGCTTTTTAATTTTTTTATATGTAAAGTTTAAACAAAGCTATTTTTTTAATAAAGTTATTTTTTCCAAAAATGTTCCAAAAAAATTTCATAATAAGGAACTTATTCTTTCTAACTTTAAATTAGCTGCATTATCATTGAACATGAGCCTTCCTGTAGAGCTCCCCGTGCTGCAAGTCTACTAACTTCTCTAATTTTTTTTTTAACCCTTCCACAAACTTTAGTAAGCCAAAAATAAATGAGTTACTGTAAATTATAATTGCTTTAGTAGCAGTTTGTTAGTAGTGATAATGGGTAACTGAAAATAAAATATATTAACAGTCTTAAAAAACTAGCAATTTTTTAATTAATCTGCCAATATGGCATGGCAGATTAATTAAATTATTATATTTAATGGCATTGGAGCTAACTCATATCTATATATATATATTTAAATGTTTGTAGAAATGTGTTCAAGATCTGATTTGCACGTTGTATGAGCTGTAAGATCCTGAATAACTCACAGGAGGTAACCCTACTCAATCTGCCTGAGATCAGCTAACTATACCCTCAATTGAAGAGGACTTTAAAAATTCCTTCAATCATCAATAGGAATCAAACCCAAACCTCTCCAAATGAGTAGCAGATGGTGATGTATCATGCCAACTAAGCTGCCAATAGAGGATGGTATTGGGTGGATTGACTACAATGTTTTATTGGCCAGCTGTCAGCAGGCAGAGTAAGGTGGTGTCTTCATACATTTATAGTCAGAGGCATGGCTACAAATTGTGGACTTCTCCCGTTTAGATTTTCAAACCCACTTCTGTGCCCTTTAACAGTTGTGACATACCAACCATCAGGACCCACTTCAGTGAGAGACCATTGTGGTACTTTGCATGGTAATTGGAACAAAAAAAAAAAGCCTTGAGTTAGGGTTGAATTTGAAGGTGCCTGCAATTCTGCCTAGACACGATAGGAGAGAATATATGATGAGAACCTTGTTGATCAATTCGGCCCTGCAGAGATTGTGCAAAGCTCAACGGGTAGAATTTTTCTCAGCCTGGTCTGTGCTTGTTAACAGAAGACACTGCTTCTACAGGGATGGGATACACTTAAATAGAAAGGGTGCAAGAATATTTGCTGATGGTATCAAGGCAGTGTTAGGTGGGTCGGAAAACTGCTAGCTTGGGGAGATACACGGACTAATAGGTCAACAGTAGCTGCTGGCAGAGGTGAAAGTGATTCTTGCATTGCTTCTATTGAAATGAGCAGCAGCCTGGAAAACAATTTGTGGGAGATTTCAGAGACTGCTGAGAGTCATTGCAGAACATGGGCTATGTTAGGGTAGCTAAGAATAGGAACAGGTGTATGTATACTTGAGTGCACACCAATGCTAGAAGTTTGGTAAATAAATTTGATGAATTTGAGGTGTTGGTCAAAATATAAAAGGCAGATATTATTGAGACACCAGAGTTGTGGTGTCACACAGATATAATAAATGCAGAAATGGAATTTGGGGAGTACAATGGGTACAGGATAGGAAGGAAGGGCTTATGCTATCAGTTAAGAAACATAAAATCCAAGGAAGTACAGCAAATCAACATGGGTGGACAGAGCACTTTCGAGTTAGTTTGTTGTGACATAGGCACCGGGAAAGCAAAATTGAGAGTAGGAGTGTGTTATAGGCCTCATGACTCTGATGAGTATAATAAGAAACTGTACAGGGAAATAGAGTTTGCCAGTAAATCAGAGAGTCTTATAATGGGAGATTTTAATTTCCCAGATATTGACTGGAGTTCGGGGGCTGGTCACTCACACACCAGCAAGGCTTTTGTGGATTTATTGGATGATTGTTTTCTACATCAGCATGTTCGGGAGGCAACTAGAGGGAGGAATACTCTTGATTTGATTATCAGCAGCGACTCTTCATGCATTAAGAATCTGCAGATAAAGGAACCACTAGGTGGCAGTGATCACAGTGTGCTGAAGTGGGATTTACTCAAAGAGGTAACTACCATTAGGGGTAAAGGGAAGGGTTATTGCTTTCGTAAAGGCGACTACGATGGACTGAGACAGTATTTAAATTCTATACAGTGGGACCAACTGATGATGTTACCAACAGCAAATGCAAAATGGGAAGCATTCAAAGAACTTATCTTGGAAGCTACTAGGCTTTACATACCAACTAAGAAATATTGTTCAAGGTTTAGGCCTAAATGGATGTCAGATGAACTGATGAGGCATACGGCAGAGAAGAAACATGCATCGGATACATACAAATTAACACATGACACAGAAGCGTATGATAGATACAAGTTGAACTGTAACCAAGTTATAAAGGAGGTTAGGCAGGCGAAGGCAGAGTACGAGAAATCTTTGGCAAGGGATGCAAAGAAAAACAGCAAAGAGTTCTTTACTTATGTAAACTCTAGAAGGAAGGGGATGAATCATATTGATCCACTTGATATCGATGGGTCAACTGTTGATTATCCTGCTCAGGTAGCTAACAAACTAAATTTCGCATCGGTATTCACACATGAGGAGTTATTTAGCGAGGGGAAAGCCAGGGGTGTATTCAACTCTAGCAGTAAGCTAGAGAATCTTGTAATAACTGAGAGTAAAGTGGAGGAGAAACTGTTGAAGATAAACACAAGAAAGGCACCTGGGGTGGATGGGATCTATCCAGTTATATTAAAGGAGGCAGCACAGGAAGTAAGTAAACCCTTAGCCATAATTATGAGAGCTTCCTTGGACTCAGGGGACTTACCCGCAGACTGGAGATGTGCAAATGTGACCCCAATTCACAAAGGAGGATCAAAGGCTGACACAAGCAATTATAGACCTGTGAGTTTAACTTCTGTTCCAGGAAAATTAATGGAGGCACTAGTTAAAGAGGCACTGCAGGATCATTTAGACAAGACTTCAGTTATAGCTCGGACACAGCATGGTTTTGTTAAGGGGATGATGCGGTCACAAAGGAACTGGATGCAGGGAATAACTTTGATATTATATACTTGGATCTTAGAAAGGCTTTTGATACTGTTGAACATGGAAGACTGCTGCACAAATTGGAGCAGTGTGACATTGGAGGCAAATTGCTGCTGTGGATAAAGGGGTGGCTGAGGGGGAGAAGACAGAGAGTGGTAATCAATGGACACTGCTCATCGTAGACTAATGTTATTAGTGGAGTCCCTCAGGGCTCAGTCCATTATTGTTTTCTGTATTCATAAATGATATTGATGATGGTATATCAAGCTTAATGTTGAAGTTTGCAGATGATACAAAGGTTGGCAGGGTTGTCAAAGACACTACTGACACTATGCTGCTGCAACAGGATCTGGAAAGGTTGAGCAGATGGGCTGAGAGGTGGCAAATGAAGTTTAACATTGACAAATGTAAAGTACTACACATGGGAAACAGCAACCCCATAGCAACGTATCAACTCTGTGGTCTGACAGTGGTAGAGAATGAAAGGGACTTGGGGGTGGTTGTGCAGGCAGATATGAAGTTCTCTGAGCAGTGCAGACGGGCTGCAAGAGTAGCTCATGGAGTATTGTCAATGATATACAGGAATTTTTCCAGCAGGGATAAGGAGGTGATTATTCCCTTGTATAAGGCAATGATCAGGCCACACCTAGAGTACTGTATACAGGTCTGGAGGCCTCATTTCAAGAAGGATGTAGAGCTGCTGAAATGAGTACAGAGAACGGCAACAAGATTAGTGAATGGAACAAAGGGGTGCTCTTATGAAGAAAGGCTTAAGTTTTGCAAATTACAGTGTCTGGAGACTAGGCACCAGCGAGGTGATCTGATAGAGGTGTATAAAGCATTGAATGGTTTGAGCATGCTCAATGCTGATGGGATTCTTCCTCTCGCTGAGAATAATCACCTGAGAGGGCATAAATTCAAATTGAGGAAAGACAGATGTAGGATAGACGTGCGGAAATTTGCCTTTAGCCAGCGAGTGGTTGGTTGGTGGAACAGCGTTCCATCCCTTGTCGTGGAAGTTGATAGCCTAAATAAGTTTAAGGCTCAGCTGGACAGGTATTTTCAACTCTAGAAGGAAGGGGATGAATCAGATTGGTCCACTTGATATTGATGGTTCAACTGTTGATGATCCCGCTCAGGTAGCTCACATATTAATGAGTTTTTCGCATCTACATTCACACATGAGGAGTGATTCAGGGAGGGGAATGCCAGAGGTGAATTAAACTCTGGCAGTGAGCGAGATGAATTTGTAATAACTGAGAGGAAAGTGGAGGAGAAATTGTTGAAAATAAATGTAAGAAAGGCACCTGGGGTGGATAGAATCTATCCAGTTATATTAAAGGAGGCAGCAAAGGAAGTAAGCAAACCCTTGGACTCCAAGTCCAAGGAAGGACTTTTGACTCTTGACTTCCAAGAGTCAGGGGAGGTACCCATGGACTGGAGATGTGCAAATGTGACCTCAATTCACAAACAAGGATCAAAGGATGACGAAAGTAATTATAGATGGGCTAGTTTAACTTCTGTTCCAGGGAAATTAATGGAGGCACTTGTTAAAGAATCACTGCAGGATCATCTAGACAAGACTTCAGTTATAGCTTGGACACAGCATGGGTTTATTAAGGGGAAGTCTTGTCTGACCAATTTGATAGGATACTATGATGTGGTCACAAAGGAGCTGGATGCAAAGAATAAATTTAATATCATATATATGGATCTTAGAAAGGCTTTTGATAATGTTGGACATGGAAGACTGCTGCACACGTTGGAGCAGTGTGGCATTGGAGGAAAATTCCTGTTATGGATAAAGGGATAGTTGAATGGGAGAAGACAGAGAGTGGTAATCAATGGACACTGCTCTTCGTGGACTAATGTTATTAGTGGAGACCCAAAGTTTTGCAAATTACAGTGTCTAGAGACTAGGCACCTGCGAGGTGATCTGATTGAGGTGTACAAGGTCTTGAATGGTTTGAGCATGCTCAATGCTGATGGGATTCTTCCTCTTGCTCAGAATAATCTCCTGAGAGGGCATAAATTCAAATTGAGGAAAGACGTAGGATAGATGTGTGGAAGATTGGTGGAACAAACTTCCATCTGTCATTGTAGAAGTTGATAGCTTAAATAGATTCAAGGCAGAAATAGACAAACATTTGGAGTGAGTGGATGGGTGAAATGAGAAGTTTTTTTTGGCTGATAAGCTTGCTTTCTTGCATCATATGCCTTTGATAATGCTAATAAATCATCCATATCTTCAGACCTGTAACTAGGTATTTGAGCATTTTTGGAAAAATAAATTTTGACTTCTCCCACCACAAGTAAACACTATTAATTAACAATGAAATTTGTACTACTTTGGATATTAAAATGTTGATTGGAAGAATGCAATAGGTGAATAATGTAATTTTTTTTATCCAAGAGTCAGGACCAATTGTTAAAAGTAGTGCAATTATTTGAAGTTTGTTAATTTATTTAAAGGATTCATAAAGAAAAATGGCAAAAATTTACTAAAATGACACAGTGTATGACAGAAATTTAATAAAGTGATTCAAAAGAGTGGTAGTTTAGTGAATTTAAACAATTTGACAAAAAATAAAATAATTCACAGTGAATCTTCATGTAAATGAGCACTTTGGTCTAATTCTTTGTATGTTACTTTCTGATGGTTACAAATGCAAATTTCACTAAAACAGTTTGGCTTCGGGATTTGAGTAGAATTGTTTTAAATGCTGAGTGCCCTTATATTTTTCCAACTTTACTGGAAAAGCAGTGTGCTCCTTTTAGCTAATTAACACTTTCAGATACACTTGACTTTTTTATTATTTTATTTATTTTTGTTGAAGTTACAATTGCTGAGCAGTAGGAGCCAAAATAAAATTTTCAGGGATAAAGAAACATTGCCCTTTCTCTTCCTGACTTTTATTATTGTAATCAGCCTTATAGAAATAGGGGCTCACATCTGGTTAGTATGGGCTTGGCACACCCAGGGTCCTGAGCTGGATATCATCATTCTTCTCTTTCTTGGTGATTCCCTTTTGACTCTCTCTCTCTCTCTCTCTCATTGTAACTTGGGAATTATTTTTTGGCTGGTGCAGCATAAGCCTCAGGCTTCCTTGCACCATATAGCTAGTAATAATAATAATGCCACTTATTAACATAAAGTGACTGAAGATACTCTGTCGAATTCCTGAAGATATCATAAGAGTAAATTGATCATAATAAATGGTTATGGACTCTTGCTGGTTCTTATTTCTCTTCAAGCCTCTGAAAATTCTGAAAGGAAAAATGGAATATAGCATTTATATAAATAATGGACTTTGATTGTTCTTTCTCTGCACAGTGTGGACTATGATCATTCTTGAGCAGCACGCTAAACCTTCCTGGGCATTTTATTTCTGATTGTGATAATTGTTTTATTTTATTAATTGTCTAACACCTTTCTTGATGTACCATTAGATAGGGTTATTAGTTTAAAATTGATTACACTCTGATCATGCTTCCTGTGCCCTTAATTATATATATACAGTATGTAATGTTATTTTATTTTTAAATCATATGTTTTTATACCCTTGGTCATGGGCACCGGCAGGATATTTTGAAAGATGGTGCAAAAAAAACCAGCAGAACGTCGATTATTTGAACTGTCAATTATCTGAACCAGCACTGCCCAAAAAAAAAAAAAAAAAAAATTACAGTATCTACTTTTAGTGCACTGGTTGTTATGCTGTAATATTACTCCTGTCATGTGATGCATATGCAGTATAGCATAGAATTATTCTTAATTTATCATTGCAGGAGTTAAAAATCAAATGCTTTAACTACTGTGTGGATCCAGGATAGTCTCCCGTGACTTTGTTGCATCATTGTTTGTTGAACCATTATCCGTTGTGAGTGCAGGAGTATGGTGGGGGGTTAGGTTTGTTCATGGCTATTTCAAAGTGAAATATTGTATCATTTTGCTTTTTAATTTTAATACTGCTGCCCCCTTTGTGTTAATAATGGCATCTACAGGCAAAAGAAACTGCAATGTGTTGTCAATTGAAAACAAGATAACAATTATTAATAGACTGGAAAGGGGGGCAAAATCGGTGTATCTCTTGCTCAGATTTTTAACATTGGTAAAGCAATCATATCTGACATAAAGAGCAGAAAGAAATGTAATTTTTAAGTTTACTTCAAAGTTAGACAATGAACATGGGCCTAAAAAAAAGGAAAACTACGAAAAAAGCTAGTGATGATAAATTAGAAGACGCTGTTTATGGTTTCTTTTCTACAAAAGGGAAGTTGAGGTGAACCTATTTCTGGACTTCTGTTATGCAAAAAAAGCATTAGAATTGAATCAAAATTTTGAAAGCTCATCTGAATTTAAAGCCCGTACAGGATGGCTGAAAAATTAAAAATCTCACCATGGTATAAGGGAGCTTGAAATTCAGGGAGAAGCTTTATCGGATGATGTCCAGGAAGCTGAAGCTTTTAAAGAGTCTTTTCTAAAAATGGCAGAGGAAGAAAGTTTTCCAAAGATGATGTTTACAATGCAGATGAAACTGGTCTTAATTGGAAGTTATTCCGTCATAAATCACTTGCATCACAACACTAAATGTCAGCTCCTCATTTTAAAGCTAACAAGCAGCGTGTTAGAGTTATGGCGTGTGCAAATGCAAGTGGACAGCATGTTTTACCATTGTTGGTGATCGGGAAATCCTAGAATCCAAGATGCTTTAAAGGTATAAAGTGCCTATCAGTACGATATAAAGGACAGAATAATGCTTTTTTTTTTTTTTTTTATGAGAACCCCAAACACGAGAGGTATTATAACCTATAGTACTTAGTACCGTGCTTGGGTTGGAGGTTGAGAAGACGAAAGAAGATATTTGTTGATATTGGACTTGAACTTCTGTAGATTGTAATTTTCAGGAAATATGTATGAAGGAAGGTTGTTCCAGAAAACGGCAGTTGAATGAATAAATGAGGAAGATGAAAAGTTGGTTCTGTGGGTTTGAAGTTGGACAGTAAATGGATGTTGGCTGGTGGCGGCACGTGTTCGGACTGTTTTGAAAGAGAGAGCGGGAATTATAGAAGCCAATTCAGAAGAACAGTGCCCATGGAAGTATCTGTAGAAGAGGCATGCAGCAGAAACAGTGCGTCTATGAGAAAGCGAGTGGAGAGACCCTGTTAGAGATGAATCATTAATTAACCTAACTGCCCTCTTCTGAATGGAATCAAGAAGCCTGAGAGAGGTTTTGGGGGCACCACCCCAGATGTGGGAACAATATTCCATGGCAGGGCGGATTTGCGATTTATACAGAGTGAGCAGCTGTTTGGGAGAAAAGTAACGCCGAGAGCGAAAGAGAAAACCAAGTTTTTTAGATGCAGAAGAAGCAATATTTGTAATGTGCTTGTGCCAAGAGAGATTAGAAGTCAGGGTAATCCCCAAAAGAGATATCATTTTGCCTAGAAATTGGAGTGTCACTAAAGATAAGCATAGGAGCAGAAGAATCCTTTCTGCAAGATATAAGACAAGATTGAGTTTTAGAAGGGTTGAAATCAACTAAGTTGTCTTTGCCCCACTGGAGAATTACCTGAAGATCGGCATTTAAGGAACTGGCAGCAGATTTTCGAGAACTTGAAGCTGATTGAGCTGGACAAGGTTTCTCAAAATGGAAAGTTGAATGCAATGTGCTATCATCGGCAAAACTATGGATAGAATTTCCAGTCAATGGAAGAAGGTCATTGATATACATGAGGAAAAGAGTGGGGGAAAGAACTGAACCTTGGGGGACACCGGCATTAGTGGAGAAGTTAGAAGACAGAGAGCCATCTACCATCACCCTCAGTGAGCGATCAGAGAGAAAACTGGATAACCAATTACTAAAAACAGTTGGCAAACCATAAGATGGAAGCTTGTTTAGAAGACCTTTATGCCAAACACGATCAAAAGCCTTTGAGATGTCAAGAGCAACTACTTGTGTTTCACCGAACCTTTCCATTGAATTAGTCCATAAATGGGTAACATAAGCCAGAATATCACCAGTGGATCGACACTGACGGAATCCATACTGGCGATCGTTGATCAGACGGAAGGTTTCTAGGTAGTTTAAGAGTTGGCGGTTAATTGATTTCTCCATTACTTTAGAAAGAGTAGAAGTAATTGCAATGGGACGATAATTGGATGGGAGGGATTTGTCACCCTTTTTAGGAACTGGCTGGATATGAGCAAATTTCCAAGCAGAAGGAAAAACACCTTTGGAATAAGAAAGTGAAAAAAGGCGGCAAAGAATAGGAGTAAGTTCAGGAGCACAGGTTTTGAGAACAAGTGGAGAAATACCATCAGGACCTGGAGCTTTCTTAGCATCAAGATTCATCAAAATCCTTCTGATATCCTTTTGACGGAAGACCACAGGAGGCATTGAATGGAGCGTGTTAGGAATGGTGGGAGGTGTTTTACCAAGATCATTAATACATGAGCTCGAAGAAAAATGGGATGCTAGCAGGTCAGCTTTATCCTTGGCTGAAGTGACAACAGAACCATCTGGTTTGGACAGAGGTGGGAGCAGAGATGGGCAAAAGTTGCGGCCAATAGCTTTGGCAAGAGACCAGAATGCTCGGCTACCATTAGGGCAAGAAGCAAGTTTTCTACTCTTAGCCTGTTCAAACTCTAGTTTGGACTGATTAATAACTGCTTTACAATTTTTGCGAGCTTTGGTGTAGGCAGAAAATGAAACTGAATAATTAGAAACAAGCCAATTACGATATGCAACGTTCTTCTCTTGGACAGCCTTAGCACATTTATTGGAAAACCAAGGTTTAGATAAAGGACGAGATTTTAAAGTGGAGTGTGGGATAAAGGATTCCATTCCTGCAAGAATAATTTCACTGACACGATCTGAGCAAACGTTGACATCAGAAGTTTTGAAACAGTAATCAGACCAAGGAAAAGAAGAAAAGAAGTCTCGCAGGTCATCCCATTTTGCATTCTTGTAATGCCAAACAATACGAGGTTGGGAATAGCCATGAGATAAAGGTTCCATTGGAGAAGAGACAATCACCAAGTTGTGATCTGAAGTGCCTAAAGGACCTCTCACTTCAACCTTGTACTTAGAAGGGTTGTTTGTGAGAAAAAGATCAAGCGTATTGGCTGTATGATGAGGATTGTCCGGTATTCTTGTAGGTAAATGAACAATCTGTGCTAGGTCATTAGTAATTGAAAAGCCTCAGCATCTCGACCTGCTGGGTCGGTGTGACTAGAAAACGGAAGCCAGCTGGAGTTGTGAATGTTAAAATCACCAAGGAAAATTACCTCACTGTTAGGAAAGTTGGACTGGAGAAAGTCAAGTTGCAAAGAGAGGAAGTCAAAGAGCTCCAAGTGATTAGTGGAGTTGGGAGAACGGTAGAGACAACAGATGAATTTTGCACAATGAGGTAAAGAGATTTTAAGCCAGAGAAGATCAAAGAGAGGAGATTCCAAATTGCCAAGTCTCTGACAGGGAATATCAGAACGGACATATGCACAAATACCACCTTTGAGGCGAAAGGAATCATAAAGCAAATAATTTGGACATCTGAGATGAGCAGTAGTTGAATCAACTGATAACTGAGATTCAGTCAGAAAAAGTACATGGGGTTTGGAAGACTGCAAGTGGAAATGGACATCATTGAGATTAGAATTGAGACCACGTATATTTGTGAAATGAATTAGGAAGTCCTTGGGAGGTTTAGATCTTTTCGCAGATAAGCTTGATCTATTATTTTGACAATTCATGATGTATTCAATAGTAAGAAAAAGTGGGTGGGACATGCTGTATGAAGTAATGAAATTTTTTGGATATGGCGTACATGTGGTAAGAATATACCCAGATCCTTGACATAACGTGGCCTCGACAATGCTCCCCACATACACACTACTCGGACTCCTTCCAGTCACTATCTGGCAGAGTAGAGGTAGCAAGATTATACACTAGCTGATCCGGAAGCTTCCTAGAGAGTTACCAATAGGCTCAGTCAGGTATACTAACTAGCAGCTGGCCTGCGAACACCATTTTAGAGCTGTACCCTCGAAATGTAAGGAATATTGGATCTCGCCACGACATTCATCATAACCTCAAAAATCATCAATCATACTGCATGATGGAAGAGATAGGGAAGGGTTGGCCGGAACTTAGCTCTAGAGACTAAACATGGGTTCCACCACTTCAAGCCTCCAATAAGCAAAGTGGTGGTATTTCACCGGTTGATGAGGGTCATCTACCACCTAGTACTGCCTGATAACATAGAGGGGCGGCGTTCCTCCATGTGGTGTGGACGCCACACCTCGACCCCTGCTTACGTTGGTTCACACCTGGGTGGTCACCCACCATGTACTTGTGCATGAAGGTGCAAGCAGAGGATTTGGCTGTCATAGACCATTCGGACTTCGCCGAAATTGGGTCCACTTTGACTTGAGTGTCACCCGAATATCAGTTCCATCAGCGTTTTAGACTCCCAGTTAGCAAGAACAGCTTGTCTGGCATATCTGAGAGAATGTCTGTGACAACCTCAAGGACCTGCTTGGATGAATTCCAACATTTTTTTGAATTGTTTAGCCAAGATTTTATTCCAAGTGTGAAAAGGCATCGAGAAAATGAGGGTAAAGCTGGTTAAGTTTTGTTTATTATCAATAATGCATCATCCCACCCTCCTCTTAAAAAAATGAATTCAATTGACAAGAACTTCATTGTCAGGTTTTTACCGCCAAATGTTACATTCCTGCTGCAGTTCAATGTGTTATAGAAAAACTAAAAAAAGATGTACAAAAAACAAATCTTGCATTGCTTGCTGCTACATCACTTGGAGATGAAGAGAGCGTGGTTCAATTTTCAAAGAAGCTCAACATTAAGATTGGTGCTACATATTATGAGATGCCTGGAACATGTTGTCGGAGAGAAATCTGAAAAAGGCATGGCATAAACTTTGGGGTGCTGCCGAAGAGACGGGCACATGTGTGCAAGATTTGAATGAAGACATAGGTGAGATTGTAACTTTAGTTCAAGGGATTCCCGGGTTTTCCAGGTGTGGGCAAGATGCAGAGGCATGGTTAAACGATGCTGATGATCCTGGTTATCCATATTTTAACCGAAGAAGAAATTGCTACATTAGTGGCGCCTCCGTAGGCAGGTGGGAAGGAGCAGCAGTGCGTAGCACATGCTTCTTGATTAGACCGGGGTTCGAGCCCGTCACCACCAAATACGGAGGATGCGGAAAGGTCAGGGAATGACCACCGCATATCCCGGAGCAATATGGCCTTAAGTTGCTAATGCTCCTAAAAACTAAATAACAAAAATAACAAGCTACATTAGTCCAGGATGAAGAACATTCTGACTTTAAACAAGGGGATTCTGATGACAAAGAAGAAGAGAGAAAACCTGCTCATGCGGAGGCCTTCACTGGCTAGAAACTGCACGGTGTGAGCAACCGTCTGAATGCAGTTCTACGGAGATATTGCTATTAATGAGGATGAGAGACTTCACCATGAAAAAAAGACAATCTTGCATGGTTCAGAGAAAAATGCAAGATTACATATTTAAAAAATAAAGCTTCCTAAGATTCATTATACTCTTATTTGTGTGCAAATACTTGTGTTTGTTTATTAATGTTTATGTAAAAAAAAAAAAGTTGTGTGATTTACAGTTGAACCCATGTAAAACAATTAGGTAAGTTTGCAATAAATGTAATATAAAATATACATTGTTTCTTCAAAACATTTTGGTTATTATTTACAAACCATTTCCTAAATCAATTATTTTTTATAATACTTCATATTTCAAAATACTGTAACAATAACCTTGCGTACAATAATTTAATTGTAGGCCTAGTTACACTTTGTTTCATATAAACTGGGTATTCTCATGTATGTTTGATCATCTAAACTATTTGATTAATCGAACCAACCTTGGTCCCAATTAGTTTGGATAATCGACGTTCTACTGTATTATGTTAAGGTCGCCCAGTAAGTTATTACATATACCCATGTATATTATGTCTGTAAATTGCATATATTCTCTAGTTGATTTGCCTGTTTTTCTGGATGAAAAAACCTGTTTCTAGGGGGAAAAAAAAAAAAAACTTGCTATTCACGCCTCAGCCACAGAGTAAAAAAAGCCCATAAAAGTTCCTAGTGGCAACAACGGGATTCAAACCTGAGCCTTTTCCACTTGGTGTGGGGAGAACAGTGACAATACCATTGTGCTACCCACACAAACTGAAGGTATGCATGTGGGAATAAATGGTTTGTTCAACAAATTTTCGAATACATGCGATATCTTAATTAAGTCAAGTTTGACTGATTTACGTGTACAGACAAGCCAACGTTTCATGTTCGGTGGGAAAAAGTACTGTGCAGACTGTGTATGAGCTTGTGAAAAAGGCGTGAAATTTCGTCATTGACAATGAAGATTTTATGAATGTAACTATATCAAACTATTAAGGATCGCAATATGTCTGTCTTACCGTTCAGACGTGCTGTATGCTGCCCCGCAAAAATGTGTTTTGAATATGTGTTTTAAGTTAAGCCAGTTATCCAAATTGTGTACCCAAGGAATAATATTCATCAGTGGATCACAGCGGTAAGATTTGTTTCTCTTTTTATTGGGTGTTTCAGTACATTTCAACTCGTTTTTGATTCAACACTGGTTACAATGTGTCAGCTCACCATGGTGGCATTGTTCTAGCATTGGAGAGGGTGGCAAACCACATATTTCTCTGCCACCGCAGTTGAAGTGCACTCTTGACTGGGGAGAGTGACTGCTGTGTGTTTCTAAATAGGGCACTGATCGTGTCCGAACAGTTCTGTGACTTTTGATTTTGATTTTGCTATTCTGGTCATCATTATGCACAGAAGAACTAAAATTTCCACATTTCCCTCTTGAATGAACAATGCCCGAGGACAACTACATTGTGGGTAATCTCCCCACCCTCAATGCTTTCCTGGAAGTGCTCGCTCAGTCCAAAGTTCAGGCACTCTCCGAGTTAATCAATGCCCGGAGCTTGACTTGTGGCAAAATAAGAAACGACTCATCTTCCGTCTGAAAAATAGAAAGTAAAATCCTCCTGGAGCAAAGCTATAGGGAGGCTCCACTTATTCTGGCTGCCATATTAAAGAAATTAAGATTACATTTAGACCAAATAAAATAGATTCGATAAATCGTTCCGACCTCATTAATCTGAAGACAACGGAAACGGATGACAAAGCAGGAAAATCAAGTGAATCACAGCTACAGATGGCAAACAATGAAAACCTTGCGATTATAGAAAGTGAAGACATTGACTTTTGTACAATCTGCCTCCAATACAGCCAAAGGAAAACACAAAAAATACATGGCACCAAAATGAGAGCCCTGTCGATCAATTCGGCCCTGGAAAGATTGTGCCAGGCTCAAGGGGTAGAATTTTTTTCAGCCTGGTCTGTACTTGTTATCAGGAGAGACTGCTTCTACAGGGATGGGATACACTTAAATAGAAAGGGTGCAAGAATGTTTGCTGATGCTATCGAGGCAGTGTTAGGTGGGTCGGAAAACTGCCAGATTGGGGGGGGGATACAAGGACTAATAGATTAACAGTAGCCACTGGCAGAGGTGAAAGTGATTCTTGCACTGATTGTATTGGAATGAGCCGCAGCCTGGAAAATAAGATGCAGGATATTTCAGAGACTGCTGGGAATCATTGGGGTTCAAGTAAACACATGGGTTGTGTTAGGGTAGCTAACAAAAAGAATGGGTGCATGTATACTTGCGTGTACACCAATGCAAGGAGTTTAGTAAACAAATTTGATGAATTTGAGGTATTGCTCAAAACATCAAAGGCAGATATTGTGGGGATTTCAGAGACATGGTATCACACAGATATAAGGAATGCAGAACTGGAATTTGGGGAGTACAATGTCTACAGAAGAGATATACAGGATAGGAAGGGAGGAGGGGTTATGCTATTAGTTAAGAAATACATAAAATCCAAGCAAATGAAGCCAGTCGACATTGCTGGACAGTGCAGTGTCGAGTCAGTTCTGTGTGACATAAGCATTGGGAGATCAAAATTGAGAGTAGGAGTGTGCTGTAGGCCTAATGACTCTGATGAGTATAATAAGAAATTGTACAGGGAAATAGAGTGGGCTAGTAAATCAGAGAGTCTTATAATGGGGGATTTTAATTTCCCAGATATTGACTGGAATTTGGGGGCTGGTCACTCACACACTAGCAAGGCTTTTGTGGATTTATTGGATGATTGTTTTCTACAACAGCATGTTCGGGAGGCAACTAGAGGGAGTAATACTCTTGATTTGATTATCAGTAGTGATTCTTCATGCATTAAGAATCTGCAGGTAAATGAACCACTAGGTGGCAGTGATCACAGTGTGCTGAAGTGGGATTTACTCAAAGAGGTAACTACCATTAGGGGTAAAGGGAAGGGTTATTGCTTTCGTAAAGGCGACTACGATGGATTGAGACAGTATTTAAATTCTATACAGTGGGTCCAACTGATGATGTTACCAACAGCAAATTCAAAATGGGAAGCATTCGAAGAACTTATCTTGGAAGCTACTAGGCTTTACATACCAACTAAGAAATATTGTTCAAGGTTTAGGCCTAAGTGGATGTCAGATGAACTAATGAGACATATGGCAGAGAAGAAAAATGCATGGGATACGTATAGAAATTAACACGTGACACAGAAGCCTATGATAGATACAAGTTGATCTGTAACCAAGTTACAAAGGAGGTTAGGCAGGCGAAGGCAGATTACGAGAAATCTTTGGCAAAGGATGCAAAGAAAAACAGCAAAGAGTTCTTTACTTATGTAAACTCTAGAAGGAAGGGGATGAATCAGATTGGTCCACTTGATATCGATGGGTCAACTGTTGATGATCCTGCTCAGGTAGCTAACAAACTAAATGAATATTTTGCATCGACATTCACACATGAGGAGTTATTCAGGGAGGGGAATGCCAGAGGTGTATTCAACTCTGGCAGTAAGCTAGAGAATCTTGTAATAACTGAGAGTAAAGTGGAGGAGAAATTGTTGAAGATAAATACAAGAAAGGCACCTGGGGTGGATGGGATCTATCCAGTTATATTAAAGGAGGCAGCAAAGGAAGTAAGCAAACCCTTAGCCATAATTATGAGAGCTTCCTTGGACTCAGGGGAAGTACCCATGGACTGCACATGTGCAAATGTGACCCCAATTCACAAAGGAGGATCAAAAGGCGACACAAGAAATTATGGACCTGTTAGTTTAACTTCTGTTCCAGGAAAATTAATGGGGGCACTGGTTAAAGAAGCACTGCAGGATCATTTAGACAAGACTTCAGTTATAGCTCAGACACAGCATGGTTTTGTTAAAGGGAAGTCTTGCCTGACCAATTTGATTGGATACTATGATGCAGTCACAAAAGAACTGGATGCGGGGAATAACTTTGATATTATATACTTGGATCTTAGAAAGGCTTTTGATTCTGTTGCACATGGAAGACTGCTGCACAAATTGGAGCAGTGTGGCATTGGAGGCATATTGCTGCTGCTATGGATAAAGGGGTGGTTGAGGGGGAGAAGACAGAGAGTGGTAATCAATGGACACTGCTCATCGTGGACTAATGTTATTAGTGGAGTCCCACAGGGTTCAGTATTGGGTCCATTATTGTTTTCTGTATTTATAAATGATATTGATGATGGTATATCAAGCTTAATGTCCAAGTTTGCAGACGATACGAAGGTTGGCAGGGTTGTCAAGGACACTACTGACACTATGCTACTACAACAGGATCTGGAAAGGTTGAGCAGATGGGCTGAGAGGTGGCAAATGAAGTTTAACATTGACAAATGTAAAGTACTACATATGGGAAACAGCAACCCCAGAGCAACGTATCAACTCTGTGGTACTACACTGATAGTGATAGAGAATGAAAAGTGCAGACGGGCTACAAGAGTAGCTCATGGTGTATTGTCAATGATATATAGGAATTTTTCTAACAGGGATAAGGAGGTGATTATTCCCTTGTATAAGGCAATGGTCAGGCCACACCTAGAGTACTGTATACAGGTCTGGAGGCCTCATTTCAAGAAGGATGTAGGGATGCTGGAACGAGTACAAAGAAGGGGAACAAGATTGGTGAATGGAACAAAGGGGTGCTCTTACGAAGAAAGGCTTAAGTTTTATAAATTACAGTGTCTGGAGACTAGGCACCAGCGAGGTGATCTGATAGAGGTGTATAAAGCCTTGAATGGTTTGAGCATGCTCAATGCTGATGGAATTCTTTCTCTTGCTCAGAATAATCACCTGAGAGGGCATAAATTCAAATTGAGGAAAGACAGATGTAGGATAGACGTGAGGAAATTTGCCTTTAGCCAGCGGGTGGTTGGTTGGTGGAACAGACTTCCATCCCTTGTCGTGGAAGTTGATAGCCTAAACAAGTTTAAGGCTCAGCTGGACAGGTATTTCGAACGAACAGAAGGGTGAAGTGGGAGTGGTTATTTTTTATTTATTTATTTATTTATTTTTATTTTATTTTATTATTTTTTTTTATTTATTTATTTTTTTTTTTTTTGGCTGATGCTGCCAGAGCTTGCTTTCTTGCATCAAATGCCTCTACTAATGCTAATGCTAATGCTAAAAGTGACAATAAGGATGCTGCTGAACAAACTGTGACACAGGCAGACAACATCGGGGAGAAATCCCCGGACAGATCGCAGGGCGCCCCGTTAGACCTGACACTACTGCTGGGCATGGGCCTGGAACAGCCCTTACCCTGCGAACAGCACTAGAGAGCTTGTTCAAGGAGCAAACAAACAGGATTTCAGCTGTCCTTAGGGCAGAGAGTCTCCATCTGTATGAAGATGGAGACGATATTAGTCCAGATGCAACTTGAAAAGGAGATTGCCAAAGCCAAGCTAGAGGTCCTACAAATCAGTGGAATGAACCAAATGCCACAGCACATTCCTACATACTCACAGGTGCTGAGGAATAACATAAATACCACAAGTGTGAATTCTGGCAGAGGATGCCCCAAAACGGGGCAGAAGAAAACCATGCTAACCAGACCCCACCTGGTGGTTTTGAAACCAGCAGCACTGGAAACACATAAGTCTAGTGAAGCAGTTAAACAGACCGTTATAGACAATCTGAAGAACAACTTTAAAAAAAAAATATATATATTAAAAAAAAAAAATAAAAAAAAAAAAATATATATATATATATAACATAACTGTTTGGGATATAACTTAAGGATTTAATTTTTGTTTTAAATTTTATTTAATTAAATTGGAATCATGACTCTGACCAGAGCAGCAAAGCAAAAGGCTCAAGCTAATGGCAGTGCTGTGGTTCAGGGGAGAACTGAGGGGGGCAGTTGCCCTCTGAATCACAGTCTATTAAAATGCACTGTTTGCTTGATGTTTGCGGAGCAGTCGGGTACGGGACATGATACTGCCAAGGGGGATGTCTTTGTGTGTGCACGATGTAAGGAGTGCAAGGAAATCAGGCGACAACTCAGCGTTGTTATGGGCCTTTATGAGACCTTGAAGGACAGGGTGGATGCCCTCGAAGGAAATAAATTGAGGGGCCCATCAAGCTCTCAGCTGCCCACATCAACGCCAGAGCTTGCACTTGGTCATCAGGCAACACAGAAGCAGCCCCCTAGGCAGAATGCGCTGGTCCCACAGGAACTAGTAGTTGTTGGTGACTCTATTGTCAGGGAAACGGGGAACATGCTTTGTAAAAAGGATAGGTGGAATAGGACCAGGGTATGTCTGCCAGGGGCAAAGGTTGATGACGTTGTAGAGCGGATATCATCTTTTAAGGGCACAAAAGGTGATATAGTTGTACACGTTGGCACTAATGATATTAAGAGTAGGAGACCGGCGGAATTACTTAGCAAGTACAGGTCACTGTTGAAAAAAAGCCGTGAATTAGGGTTGAATTTGAAAGTGTCTGCAATTCTGCCCAGACACGATAGGAGGGAGTATATGATGAGAGCCTTGTCGATCAATTCGGCCCTGGAGGGATTGTGCAAGGCTCAAGGGGTAGAATTTTTTTCAGCCTGGACTGTACTTGTTAACAGGAGAGATTGCTTCTACAGGGATGGGATACACTTAAATAGAAAGGGTGCAAGAATTTTTGCTGATGCTGTCGAGGCAGTGTTAGGTGGGTCGGAAAACTGCTAGTTGGGGGGATACAAGGACTAATAGATTAACAGTAGCCACTGGCAGAGGTGGAAGTGATTCTTGCACTGCTTCTATTCAAATGAGCAGAAGTCTGAAAAACAAGATGCAGGATATTTCAGAGACTGCTGGTAGTCATTGCGTTACAAGTAAACACATGGGTTGTGTTAGGGTAGCTAAGAATAGAAACAGGTGCATGTATACCTGCGTGTACACCAATGCTAGGAGTTTGGTAAATAAATTTGATGAATTTGAGGTATTGCTCAAAACATCAAAGGCAGATATTGTTGGGATATCAGAGACGTGGTGTCACACAGATATAAGTAATGCGGAACTGGAATTTGGGGAATACAATGTGTATAGAAAGGATAGACAGGACAGGAGGGGAGGAGGGGTTATGCTATTAATTAAGAAACACATAAAGTCCAAGGAAGTGAAGCCAGTCGACATCGATGGACAGGGCAGTGTCGAGTCAGTTTGGTGTGACATAAGCATAGGGAAATCAAAATTGAGAGTAGGAGTGTGCTATAGGCCTAATGACTCTGACGAGTATAATAATATATTGTACAGGGAAATAGAGTGGGCCAGTAAATCAGAGAGTCTTATAATGGGGGATTTTAATTTCCCAGATATTGACTGGAATTTGTGGGTTGGTCACTCGCACACTAGCAAGGCTTTTGTGGATTTATTGGATGATTGTTTTCTACATCAGCATGTTCGTGAGGCAACAAGAGGGAGCAATACTCTTGATCTGATTATCAGTAGTGATTCTTCATGCATTAAGAACCTGCAGATAAATGAACCACTAGGTGGCAGTGATCACAGTGTGTTGAAGTGGGATTTACTCAAGGAGGTAACTACCATCAGAGGTAAAGGGAAGGGTTTTTGTTTTCGTAAAGGCGACTACGATGGTCTGAGACAGTATTTAAATTCTATACAGTGGGACCAACTGATGATGTTACCAACAGCAAACTCAAAATGGGAAGCATTCAAGGAACTAATCTTGGAGGCTACCAGGCTTTACATACCAACTAAGAAATATTGTTCAAGGTTTAGGCCTAAATGGTTGTCAGATGAACTAATGAGACATGTGGCAGAGAAGAAAAATGCATGGATACATACAAATTAATGGGTGACATGGAAGCCTATGATAGATATAAGTTGGTCTGTAACCAAGTCACAAAGGAGATTAGGCAGGCAAAGCCAGACTACGAAAAATCCTTGGCAAAGGATGCAAAGAAAAACAGAAAAGAGTTCTTTACATACTTGAACTCGAGAAGGAAAAGGATGAATCAGATTGATCCACTGGATATTGATGGTTCAACAGTTGAGGATCCTGCTCAGGTGGCTAACAATCTAAACGAGTATTTTGCATCTACATTCACGCATGAGGAGTTATTCAGGAAGGAGAATGATGTAGGTAAAGTAAACATTGGCATTGAGCTGGATGATTTTGTAATAACTGAGAGGAAAGTGGAGGAGAGATTGTTGAGGATAAACATAAAAAAGGCACCTGGGGTGGATGGGATCTATTCAGTTATATTAAAGGAGGCAGCAAAGGAAGTATGCAAACCCCTAGCCATAATTATGAGAGCTTCTTTGGACTCAGGGGAGGTACCCATAGACTGGAGATGTGCAAATGTAACCCCAATTCACAAAGGAGGATCAAAGGCTGACACAAGTAATTATAGACCTGTTAGTTTAACTTCTGTTCCAGGTAAATTAATGGAGGCACTGGTTAAAGAAGCACTGCAGGATCATCTAGACAAGAATTCAGTTATAGCTCAGACGCAGCATGGTTTTGTTAAGGGCAGGTCTTGCCTGACCAATTTGATTGGATACTATGATGTAGTCACAAAAGAACTGGATGCAGGGAATAACTTTGATATTATATATTTGGATCTTAGAAAGGCTTTTGATACAGTTGCACATGGAAGACTGCTGCACAAATTGGAGCAGTGTGGCATTGGAGGCAAATTGCTGCTATGGATAAGGGGATTGTTGAGTGGCAGAAGACAGAGAGTGGTAATCAATGGACACTGTTCAACATGGACTAATGTTATTAGTGGAGTTCCTCAAGGTTCAGTGTTGGGTCCATTGTTGTTTTCGGTGTTTATGAATGATATTGATGATGGGATATCAAGTTTAATGTCTAAGTTTGCAGATGATACAAAGGTTGGCAGGGTCGTTAAGGACACTATTGACGCTATGCTGCTGCAACAGGATCTGGAAAGGTTGAACAGATGGGCTAAGAGGTGGCAAATGAAGTTTAACATTGACAAATGTAAAGTACTACATATGGGAAACAGTAACCCCAGAGCAATGTATCAACTCTGCGGTACTACACTGACAGTGGTGGAGAATGAAAAGGACCTGGGGGTAATTGTGCAGGCAGATATGAAGTTCTCTGAGCAGTGCAGACGAGCTGCAAGAGTAGCTCATGGTGTCTTGTCAATGATATACAGGAATTTTTCTAGCAGGGATAAGGAGGTGATTATTCCCTTGTATAAGGCAATGGTTAGGCCACATCTTGAGTCTGTATACAGGTCTGGAGGCCTCATTTCAAGAAGGATGTAGGGATGCTGGAACGGGTACAGAGAAGGGCAACAAGATTAGTAAATGGAACAAAGGGTTGCTCTTACGAAGAAAGGCTTAAATTTTGCAAATTACAGAGTCTGGAGACTAGGCACCGGCGAGGTGATCTGATAGAGGTGTATAAGGCTTTGAATGGTTTGAGCATGCTCAATGCCAATGGGATTCTTCATCTTTCTCAGAATAATCACCTCAGAGGGCATAAATTCAAATTGAGGAAGGACGGATGTCGGATAGATGTGCGGAAATTTGCCTTTGGCCAGCGGATGGTTGGTTGGTGGAACCGACTTCCATCACTTGTTGTTGAAGTTGATAGCCTAAACAAATTTAAAGCTCAACTGGACAGGTATTTCGAACGAACGGAGGGGTGAAATGGCAGAGGGGTTTTTTTTTTTTTTTTTGGCTGATGCTGAATAAGCTTGCTTTCTTGCATCATATGCCTCTACTAATGCTAATGCTAATGCTAATACACAAAAATCAGGAGATCCATCAGGAAAACGAGAAATGTTTGCATGATCATTCAAACTGAAACAGAACAAGACATACAGGGGATACTAAAATACCCCAAAATATTCTTGCTGGGGCTGCTTGCCGAACCACCTAGGAAAATAGGACCCTGTATAATGATACATGACCTAGATAACGATATCACCCCTGAAGAGTTAGTCCAAGAAAGCTACAGGAAAAATCTCACTGAATTACAATGGGACGGAGCACTAGAGCAGCACATCACACTGAGGTTCAAGACCAGGGCCAGAACTGGGGATGCTGTCAACTGGGTCTTGGAGCTGCCCACAGCTACCTGGAAATCCAGAAAGCAACAGACAAGGGTATATGTAAATTGGGGCAGTCACCGCTATGTGGAGCATGTGGCTGTCCCCAAATGCTTCAGGTGTTGTCGTTTCCACTGTGCCAAAAATGGCCACAAATATAGAGACTGTCCAAACAAAGCTGAAGCCCCGGTCTGCATCAACTGCAAGGCCCTGAAGCTGCCACATGACCACTCTATAAGGGATAGTGCCTACCCAACATACGATAAAGCAAGGAGTACACAACAGCTACGGATAAATTATGGGGAGTAATCCAAAACAGTACAATCACTTTGGGATAAAAATTGCACGACATAATGTACAGCGTTCTAGGGCAGTTGCTGTTCAACTAGTTAAAAATCTAATGAAAAAAACCTGGATGTGCTCATACTCCAGGAGCCATATACACATAATAAAGGAGTGAGAGATTACCCCCTAAAGTTCAAGATTGTCCAAGTGGAAGGGAACACTCCTTGGGCAGCTGTCATGGTTTTTAACCCAGACCTCACAGTTACAAAAATAACCGACCTTTGCACAAACTGGGCAGTGTGTGCCCACATTGCCCCATCACTGGGGGAATTTTACTATGCCAGACCGGGAGAGGATATTCTCCCTGTCACAACGTATCTGCAAACCCTACAGTGCCAGCTTCTGAGTGCAAAAATTATTACTGGGATGGATGCAAATTGCAGGTCCATGGCCTGCCATAGTGAGACACTGGATAGGAGAGGTACACACATGGAGAGAAACTGGAGGAGTGCATAGCAAGAAGTAACTTTACTGTCCTGAACCTACCAAATCAGCTTCCCACATTTTCAAGTACTATGTGAGAAGCAAACATTAATCTTATCCTTGCAAGCCACACAATAGCAAGACACCTCACCCCCTGGGAGGTACAGGACAATTGGACCACATCTGATCATAGGGTTACAACCCTCAGCCTGCACTGAACTCTAATTCCATGACAGATCATCAGACTTCTCTCGCCAAGGTACACCATTCCCAAGGCTGACTGGGATCTCTTCACCAGACGCTGATGATGGGAGCAGAAACCATCCGAACTGAAGGTCAAAACTTAAATGACCTCCAGTAGCGGGTGACAAAATTAATCATGGATGCAGCAGACACAGCCATAAAATAGAAACGCCCGACCCCCAAGGACTGTTCCCTGTGGTCACCAGAACTAACTGACCTCAGACACAGAGCAAACAGAGCCCAAAAAGCATTCCAACGAGCACACAGAACCTGGCCACAGGCAGAGGTGGACGAGCTAAGGCAGAGGTATTGTGAGGCAAGAAATAACTACATGGCCAAGGTTAAGCAGAAGAAAAAGAAACATGGGAAACCCTGGTCAGTGCAAATGGCAATGCTAACCCATGGGGAATTGTTTATAGAGTTGTCACTAACAAGCTCCCTAGAGGGGAAGTGGTTACAGCCACGGAAACTGCACCAGGATGTTATACCAGAACCTGGAAATCATCAATTGATAACATATTAAAATACATCTTCCACCCTCAAACTGAACCCCAGACTGAGGAACAGAGAAACCTGTGAAGAAAACTCCTCTTATTGTACCACGGCAGTTGAGTCCCCATTTACAATCATGGAGCTGAATATAGCAGCAGCAAACATCAAAAACAAGAAACCCCCTAGTGATAATTGGATTGACATTTTGGCCTGAACCTAGAGCAGTATTTCTTAGTTGCAACAAAAAGCCTAGTAGCTTCCAAGATTACTTCCTTGAATTCTTCCCATTTAGTATTTGCTCAAAAAGGCAGTAGAGAAGATACCAGACATCTTCTAAATCTCTTCAATCACTGTCTTGCAGAAGACTATTACCGTAATAAGTGGAAAACAGCAAGAATAAGACTTATACTTAAGAATCCAACCAAACCCCAGGATAAGCCAACACCATACGTACCCATAGCTTTGCTTTCTACCTTGAGCAAACTTTTCGAGCGGCTTCTATACCAGAGATTAGAGACTCGCTTCCAGGAAACAAACATGATGTCGCTGAACCATTTAGGCTTCAGAAGAGGACGCTCAGTGGCAGACGCTTTGGAAAACATAATTTAGGCAGCAAAAAAACTGCGACATGAAGTATTTTCTCCTCATATCAACAGACTTTGCTGGTGCTTTTGATTCTCTCTGGTGGCCCGGAATCCTGGCCAGACTTTGGCACACCCAAATTCTGGGCAACCTGTTCTGCTGCCTTAGATCATACTTGGATGACAGAAGGATTACAGTGACTACTCCCTTTGCCACTGTCTCCAGGCAGGTCCACAGAGGCTGCCCCCAGGGATCTGTCCTGGGACCCCTTCTGTGGACTCTTGTGCTGGATGAATTCCTCAATATGGAAATCCCTAATATAAGAATGCAGGCATATGCCAATGATCTCATACTGATGCTGCAGGCTAATAGCATGACACAGCTGGAGATCCATGAAAATCATGCCATTTCTATTCTGCAAGGATAGGCAAATGTGAACCTACTAAACATCTCACTGGAAAAGACACATTCAATACTCCTCAAGGGCTCCCTTGATCCCAGGAGGCCTCCCCAGATCAGGATAAATGGAACAACCATTAAACTCCAAACAGAAATCAAATATCTTGGTGTTATCCTAGATAGACACCTCAACTTCACACTGCATCTTAGTTACCTCAGAGTAACATTCAGGAAATATTCCACCCTATTCGCTAAAGTTACACGCAGAGACTGGGGTCTGAAGAAGAAGGCGCTCGATTTCCTCTACAAGGCATTCTTCATCCCGGCACTGGCTTATGCAGCGGGAGCTTGGTATGCAACGAAGGAAATTGGAACCCATCCATCGAATAATTCTTCTCACAACAACCAGAGCATCTGCATGGGAGCATCCACGCTCTCCAGGTTCTTGCGGGATGTCTCCCTCTGGACTTGGAGATTGTGGGCCATGGACTGCTGCACCAACATGCCAAAGGAAGGATAATCACACATTATGGATACACTACGGACCCAACTCTGACTAGACCACAGGAAAAAAGACGCCTTACAGACCACATGAGAATAGTGTGGCAGAATCAGTGGAATGACTCCACTAAAGGATGCATAACTACAAGCTTCATACCCTATTTCCCTGACCTGGTACTCTCCTGGACTTCATACCACTTACCTGCTGACATGGCATGGCTCCTTCAGGAAGAAGCTACACGATTTTTGGATTTCGGACATAGCGCACTGTAGATGGGGACAAGAAGAAACTTGGGAACACCTGCTCTATGAATGTAATATCTATGAAGACCTCCATGGTCTGCTGTTTACCAAACTGCGCTCCATCCTTAGAAATCAGGAGTACATAGTGCTGCAGGAAGAAGAAAACTATAAGGCTTTCAGGCTTTTTGCTCAAAATCTCTTCATGAGGCAAAGAGCACTTCCACCACCCTGAAACAAATTTCAGACTTTGGACCACCAAATAAACACAAAGAACACAACTGGCCATTAACAACCAGTTGAGTGACTACACGACTTGAACACAAGAGGTGGTGACAACCTACAGCAACTGAAAGACAACTGAGTCCTTACTGGATGTGTCAAACACTGGGACATAAATGTAGCTGGCCTGTCACATGCAGGTGACAGGCCAGCCGAGACTAGGTCCACCACCTGGAGAGTCAAAGTGAATGACTTAGATTGCAGCCTTGCTGCCAACTATCCAAATGACGTCTGAGATCCGACACCTTGCTGGGCCTGCTTTATCTCCTTTTCCCGGCTGGGAGCGAGACACCCCTGTCCCCTCCTCTCCCTGCCAAACCCACTTTCCCTCTGGTGTGGCATAGGCATGTCCACTGAACATTTAGGGACCACCTTCTCTATTGGTCCCTTTCTTCTTCTTCTACCCTCCAGCCTTCCTTCTCCCCACCCAAATCTGTCTACCTTCTCAGTGCACAGCCCCACGTGCAAAAATTGTAACTACATTAAAATTGTTTGCCCAACCCTTTTCAGCCAAAAATAAAACTCATTCAGCGTACAATCTCTTCTCACTCTTAAAGCAAATCTCTATGACCAAGCAAAAGCATCAACAGTGAGTAAAGCGATTTTTTTTTTTTTTTTAGGTTCTAACCACTGAAATCTGAATAAAGTAGGTGGCAGGACCTCCCAGAGTACTGATTCCGTACTGGTAACACCTGGCTAGCCTTCCCGTGGTGGGGTATGAGTAACATCAGGTCCCATCAGGAGCCCAATGGCCAATAAGCCAGATGAACAATGGGCATAACAGACTACACTATACGCGATCCACACACTTTAAATCTCTGGCTTGACAGGGTACTGTCACTCGATACAGAGAATACCGTGGAGATGGGAGAAATCCCAGGAGCCTCTAGACCCTCAACCTACCAAATACCAAATATATCAAACTATATTTGCAGAGAAGCCGAGAAGATTGCAATTTTTATTTAAAGAACTGGGTTTAATTCTGTTTTTAATAAATTATTTGCATTAATATTTTATTTGTTTTTTTTGTAGAATTTGTATTGTTGGAATGTTTCAATAAATTAATGAGAATATTAAAAATTGTTTATTACTTCAACATCCTAAGGTGGTTCACTTGCACCGTGCTGCCAGCGCCCATGCCCTTGGTTTTGATGCACCCAGTGCAAGTGACTTAACCTAGTTAAAGCTCTGTATATATGTATGTAAACAAACTAGAAATATAACGGAAACCATTTTCTGAAGAGTCAATGTACTTCATTGTTCTTCTATAAGAGATACATCTTATATATTTGATTCTTTTCTTAACCATTTGTCCAAACTGCCTTTTCACCATTGATAATTAATAAGGTAGTGATGCATCATATGACACAACCTTTTAAACAAATAAAACCTACCAAAGAAATTTTTCTGATGTAAAGTTCTGTGCATTTGTCTTCCATTTTCTTAAGTTGGCAGGTTAAGAATGTTAAACAGCAGCATCCAGCATCTGAGGAGGCATAATTATTGGTCCTGATAGTTAAAAAAATGGTGGTGCCTGATATGACAAATATTTTCCTGTTTATTTGTAATCAGGTCACAAAGGAGGTTCGGCAGGCGAAGGCAGATTACGAGAAATCCTTGGCAAAAGATGCTAAGAAAAACAGCAAAGATTTCTTTACTTATATAAACTCTAAAAGGAAGGGGATGAATCTGATTGGTCCACTTGACATCGATGGTTCGACTGTTGATGATCCTGCTCAGATAGCAAACAAACTGAATGAGTATTTTGCATCTACATTTACACATGAGGAGTTATTAAGGTTTGAAAATGGCAGAAGGTTATCAAATTGTAGCAGGGTGCTTAATGATCGGGTAATAACTGAGAGCAAAGTGGAAGAGAAATTGTTGAAGTTAAACGTAAGAAAAGCACCTGGGGTGGATGGGATCTATCCAGTTATATTAAAGGAGGTGGCAAAGCAACTAAGCAAACCCTTAGCCATAATTATGAGAGCATCCTTGGACTCAGGGGAGGTTCCCACGGACTGGAGATGTGCAAATATATCCCCAATTCACAAAGGGGGATCGAAGGGTGACACGAGTAATTACAGACCAGTTAGTTTAACTTCTGTTCCGGGTAAAATAATGGAGTCACTGGTTAAAGATGCATTGCAGGATCATCTAGACAAGACTGCAGCAATAATTCAGACACAGCATGGGTTTGTTAAGGGAAAGTCTTGTCTGACAAATTTGATAGGATATTATGATGTGGTTACAAAGGAACTGGATGCAAAAAATAATTTTGATATCATATATTTGGATTTCAGGAAAGCTTTTGACACTGTTGCGCATGGAAGACTATTGTACAAATTGGAGCAGAATAGTATTAAGGGTAAGGTGTATTGCTACAATGGATAAAAGGATGGTTGAGTGGGAGAAGACAGAGGGTGGTAATCAATGGGTGCTGCTCTTCTTGGACTAATGTTATTAGTGGAGTCCCACAGGGTTCGGTGTTAGGTCCACTGTTGTTTTGTATATTTATCAATGATATTGATGAAGGTATATCAGGCTTAATGTCGAAGTTTGTAGATGATACAAAGGTTGGCAAGGTTGTTAATGACAGTAATGGCAGTGTGCTACTGCAACAGGATCTAGATAATTTGGGCAGATGGGCTAAGAAGTGGCAACTGAAGTTTAACCTTGACAAATGCAAAGTACTGCATATGGGTAGAAGTAACCCCAGAGAAACGTACCAACTGTGTGGTACTACACTTAAGGTGGTAGAAAATGAAAAAGACCTGGGAGTAATTGTGCAGTCAGATATGAAGTTCTCTGAGCAATGTAGACAGGCTGTCAGGGCAGGTCATGGGGTTTTGTTAATGATATATAGGAATTTTGCTAGCAGGGAAAAGGAGGTAATTATCCCTCTGTATAAGGCAATGGTCAGGCCACGCCTTGAGTACTGCGTACAGGTCTGGAGGCCTCATTTTAGGAAGGATGTAGATTTACTTGAGCGTGTACAGAGAAGGGCAACAAGATTGGTGAGGGGAATGAAGGGATCCTCTTACAAAGAGAGGCTTAAGTTCTGCAAATTGGAGTGGCTGGAGACTAGGCACCTGCATGGTGATCTGATTGAGGTATATAAGGCCTTGAATGGGTTGAGCACGCTGAATTCTGATGGGATCCTTCCACTTGTTCAGATTACGCACCTAAGGGGGCATAAATTCGTATTAAGAAAAGACAGATGTAGAATAGATGTGCGGAAATTTGCCTTTAGCCAGCGGTTGGTTAATTGCTGGAACAAACTTCCATCTGTCGTTGTGGAAGTTGATAGGTTGAATAAATTTAAGGAGGAACTGGACAGGCATTTGGAGGGAATGGTGTGATTTTTTTTTTTTTTTTTTGCTGATGCTGCATAAGCTCATACATTTGCTTTCTTGCATCACATGCCACTACTACTACTACTACTACTATTTCTGAAAAATGTCTTCTTTTTTTTTTAATTCTGCAGAAATATACCAGTGCTTGAACTTTTATTAACAGACTGATTGTAATGCTTATTAAATGCCATTTTAAAATATTTTTAATAAAAGTTTTAAAATTACCACTGAATGTTATTAAATGCTTTTTTTTTTCTTTTTTTTTTTCATTTTTATTTATTTTTTTTCATTTATTATTATTGTGTTTTGGTTTGTGTTTTTAACCCTTTTAGTGGTACATATGCAACTCGAGGTCTTTCATATGTGTGAGCTGTTGCGATTATGTATGTAGATCTATGTTTTGAAGGTCACTTCAAACAAAATAATAATAAGATTCTTTTTTAACTTAAATTAGATAAATTAACGTTTCTTTACACATGTGACCAGAAGATAATTATAACAGAACATAGGCACAAATGAACAAAACATAAAAATATAGATGTAAACAATATACACCATCATGGTATATCAGATGGTGGCTATTTTGTTGAATGACAGTTAGATTAGTTTAACAAAATAATAATAAAATAAATAAAATAAAAATTATGAATAAATACAAATTGAATCAAATACATAATCATCAGACTATGTTTGGCATTGACACAGCCATACTTTGCATTTAGAGAGTCTCCATAATGCCTCACAATACTTTTTGATCAACCATAGATCACGGTTGATGTTCAGTGAGTTGGGCATGTCCAGAGCCACATTTCAGAAATGTCTATTGAAGTTATATAACCTCTGGAAGTTTGAGCACAAGAAAGAAGTGCTGTGCAAGTGTCTTGCAAGCAACCTTCATCCCTCTGTGTTCAAAATATTTATGTGATTATGTTTGGATGAGCATGTATGTTAAGCATATATCCAAGGCTGGAGCAGATTGCAGTCTTGGATGTTGTATAGGATTGGTGAGACCACCCATTGAGTATCCAGAATTTGACGTCCCGTAGTTTTTTGGGGATGCTTGTGAACATATTATTAAAGTAAATTGTGAGGTATTTCCTGATAATTTCTTCATTGTGAGTTTTACAAAATAAATATCTTTGTAACCCAGAATGTTAATACAGTAGAATTTCGTTAATACAATGTGCAAAGAAACTAAATTGTCATGTTTTTTTTTAATAATGAGGTTTACAATAACGAGGTCTGCCAAAAGTGTCAAAATTTTTTTTTTTTTTTTTTTTTGGTACATATATTTAACAATAATAATAAATAATAATAACAAAAATAAGTAAAAATAAAAAATTTAAAAATGTGAAAACAGTACAAAAGTTGTCTGTAATACTTAGAATAATACATATTTTGTTGATGTTTTCTTTTATTTATAAGTACTAAGAGAAAAGAAAATGTAATTGAAATAAAAATGTACAATATAGATACACTGACAAGCCAAAACATTATGACTACCTAACTAATATGATGTTGGTCCTCCATGCGCAGCCAAAACAGCTCATACCCGGTGAGGCATGGACACTACAAGGTTTCTAAATGTATCTTATGGTATCTGGTACCAACACTTAACCAGCAGATGCTTTAACTCCTGTAAGGTCCGTAATTGAGATGCCGCGGATCGGAGTTGCTGTTAGCATTAGCATTAGTAAGAGAGCAGTAATGATGTAAGAAAGCAAGCTTATTGCTTTCTTGCATCATGTGCAAAAAAAAAAAAAAAAAAACCCTTCCCATTTCACCAATCCATTCATTCCAAATGTTTGTCTAGTTCTGCCTCGAATTTATTTAAGCTATCAACTTCCACAGCAACAGATGGAAGTTTGTTCCAGCAATCAACTACCCACTGGCTAAAGTCAAACTTCTGCATATCTATTCTACAACTGTCTTTCGGCGCCTCCGTAGCCAAGTGGGCAGGAGCAGCAGTGCGTAGCACATGCTTGTTGATTAGACCGGGATTCAAGCCCGTGGCCACCAAATACGGAGGATGCGGAAAGGTCAGGGAATGACCACTGCACTGCATATCCCCGGAGCAATATGGCCTTAGTTGCTAATGCTCCTAAAAACCAAAATAAAACAACAACAACAACTGTCTTTCCTAGTTTGAATCTACGCCCCCCCCCAGGTTTGTAATCTGAGCAAGAGGAAGAATCCCATCAACATTAAGCCTGCTCAATCCATTCAAGGCCTTATACACCTCAATCAGATTGCCTCGCAGGTGTCTAGTTTCCAGAAGCTGCAATTAGCAGAATTTAAGCCTTTCTTCATAAGAGCACTCCTATTTTCCCTTCACCAGTCTTGTTGCCCTTCTCTGTACTCATTCTAGCAACTCTACATCCTTCCTAAAATGAGGCTTCCAGACCTGTATGCAGTACTCAAAATTTGGCCTGACCATTGCCTTATACAAGGGGATAATCACTTCCTTAACCCTGCTCGCAAAATTCCTGTATATCATTGACAAAACCCCATGACCTACTCTGGCAGCCTGTCTGCACTGCTTAGAAAACTTCATATCTGACTGACAATTACATCAAGGGCTCTTTCATTCCCCACTACCCTGAGTGTGACACCACATAGCTGGTACATTTCTCTGGGGCTACCCATATAGCTACTCTATTGCAGTATTTTGCATATGCAAAGTACTGCAATAGACCCATATGCAGTACTTTGCATTTGTCAATGTTAAATTTCAGTTGCCACTTCTCAGCCCATCTACCCAACTTTTCCAGATCCTGTTGCAGCAGCATGCAGTCATTACTGTTATTAACAACCCTGCCAACCTTTGTATCATCTTCAAACTTTGACATTAAGCTTGATATACCTCCATCAATATTATTGATAAATATACAAAACAACAATGGACCTAACACAGAACCATGAGGGACACCACTAATAACATTAGTCCACAAAGAGCAGCACCCATTGATTACTACCCTCTATCTTCTCCCACTTAACCATCCTTTTATCCATTGTAGCAACTTACCCTTAATACCATTCTGCTCAAATTTGTACAGTAGTCTTCTATGTGCAACAGTATCAAAAGCTTTCCTGAAATCCAAGTATATGATATCAAAATTATTTTTTACATCCAGTTCCTTTGTGACCACGTCATAGTATCCAATCAAATTGGTCAGACAAGACTTTCCCTTGACAAGACAATGCTGTGTCTGAATTATTGCTGCAGTCTCATCTAAATGATCCTGCAATGCTTCTTTAACCAGTGACTCCATTATTTTCCCTGGAACAGAAGTCAAACTAACAGGTCTGTAATTACTTGTGTCACCCTTTGATTCCCCCCTCTGTGAATTGGAGATACATTTGCACATCTCCAGTCCGTGGGGACTTCCCCCGAGTCCAAGAATTTTCACATAATTATGACTAAGATATTGCTTACTTCCTTTCCTGACTCCTTTAATATAACTGGATAGATCCCACCACCCCAGGTGCCTTTCTTATGTTTAACTTCAACAATTTCTCTCCATTTTGCTCTCAGTTATTACAACATTATTTGACTCCCTGTTAGAGCTTGATCAACATCTAGCCCTCTCCTCCTTGAATAACTCCTCATGTGTGAATGTAAATGCAAAATATTCATTTAATTTGGCAGATATCTGAGAATGATTATCTACAGTCAAACCATTGCTATAAACTGGATCAATCTGATTCATCCCCTTCCATTTAGAGTTTATATAAGTAAAGAAGTCTTTGATGTTTTTCTTTGCATCCTTTGCCAAAGATTTTTCATAATCTGCCTTCACTTGCCTAACCTCCTTTGTGACTTGATTACAGACTAGCTTGTATCTACCATTGGCTTCTGTGTCCCCTGACAATTTATGTTCCCATGCATTTTTCCTCTCTGCCATGAATCTCATTAGTTCATCTGACATCCATTTGGGCCTGAACCTAGAGCAGTATTTCTTAGTTGGAACAAAAAGCCTAGTAGCTTCCAAGATTACTTCTTTGAATGCTTCTCATTTAGAATTTGCTGTTGGTAAAATCATCAGTTGGTCCCACTGTATAGAACCTCAAAATTTTTTTAGACCACTGTAGTTGCCTTTACAAAAGCAAAAACCCTTCCTCTTACCCCTGATGGTAGATATATCTTTCAGTAAATTCCACATCATTACACTGTGATCACTGCTACCTAGTGGTTCCTTTATTTGTAAATTCTTCCGGGGTAATACTTAGAAATCTTCCTCATGTTCCGCGAACCAGTCTCGAACAATTCAGGTGGTGTGGCATGCCGCATTATCCTTCTAAAATACAGCACCACCAGAGGGGAAGACCGTTGCCATGATAGGGTGTACCTGGTCAGCAATAATGTTTAGGTAGGCGGTAGATGTCAGAGTGCTGGCACATGGATGACTGGAACCAGGGTATCCCAGCAGAACATCACCCAAAGCATGACACCGCCGCCACCAGCTTGTTTTTGTCCCACGGTGCATCCAGGCAGCATCACTTCCCCAGGTAAACAATGCACACGTACCTGACCGTCCACATGGTGCAACAGGAAACGTGATTCATCAGACCATATTACCTTTTTCTAATCACTCAAGGTGCAGTTTTAATGCTCGCATGTCCATTGTAGGCGCTGTCACTGGTGAACCGTGGTTAGCATCGGCACTTGGAGTGGCCTTCGGCTATGCAGCCCCATATTCAGCAGGGTTCAATATACTGTATGTTATGATACATTGCTCCCATCCCCAGCATTCCAATTACTGGCTAGTTGTGCCACAATCGCCCTTCTGTTGCCACGGACCATCCGAGAGAACTTTCACTCACCTTGAGCATCGATGAGCCATGGTTGTCCAACACCTTGTGGCAGTTAGTGGGTTCCCCCTCCTCGGACAACTTTTGGTAGGTACTAACCACGGCTGACCTTGAGCATCCCATGAGCAGTGCCATTTCGGATATGCTCTGACTGACCCAGTCATCTGGCCATTACACTTTGGCTTTTGTCAAACTCGCTTAAGTATGCTGCGTTTCCCATCTGAAGAACAAGAGACACTGATTAACAGAGCTCAAGATCAGGTATTTTTTATACCATGTCCCAACCTGCGCACGCACCGTAGTTCACCTGCAGTTGCTTTTATTTGCATAACGACTCGCTGGTCATGATGTTTTGGCTCATCAGTATATGTAATTAGTATCACAAAGTGGTAAATAAAAAAACAGTTATAGTCTTAATATTAAAGAAATATAAAATACAAATCAATTAATGTTATTATTAATTGATTTGTATATGTTCTTTCTTTAAATTAGATTAAAGAAAGAAAGAATCTAATTGAGTTTGCACAGTTTTTGCCTTATATGCAATCTTAACTACAGCACGGTCATTATCCAATGTAATAGTTGTTTCTTTATCTGCGTTACTGCAAGCCAACACATTTTCAGTTTATGTTCAGTTATCTTGGGTATGTTTTTGTTTTTTAGAAAGCAGTGTGTGAGTGCTTTTTCACTTTCACTTTCTTCATTTGTAACAAAAACTTCATTTTGCTTCGTTCTCAGCAGCTCTTCTGGTGTTGAATGTTGTGAAAATACAGTAAGTCCTGTGTTTGGCAGCAAATTATAAAAATATTTTTCAAGATTGGACCTATAGAACATGACTGGTCATTTCTTTGTAAACTGACCCAGACTCGCTGCAAACGTTTTTGTGAAACTAAGTTATTCCTGTCCTCATATCTTTGGAGCTGGTTACTGCTGCATTTCACTAATTCCATATTGTTGACCTAGATAATCAGCCTTTTCTTGCAAAATCAGACCATTGACTGACAAATTAGATGAATGCATTTGTTGGTACCATTTGAAAAGTTGTTCAAGATACTCATATTTTGCACTTAAATTCGCCTCCTAAGCACTTTGATTTTGTTTATTGCTGTGCTAGAGTCATTCACCTCTTCATGTGATTTTTGGTTTTTAGTATCATAAACAAAGTAAGTAAAGGGATGTTCTATTCCTTTGCAATGTCTGTTTTACTTTGTTACATCATATCCTCTTATATAATTTTCTGTTTAATTTTCAGGCTTCTCTCTCTCTCTCTTCCCCCCTCTCTCCCTCCTTTGTCACCATAATTGCTAGGTGAGGTTTAATATAAATAGACTTGGAATTAATTTAAAGACCCAAGTTCCTAAAAGATATCAGCTCAGATCCTTTTAAAAATGGCACATAAAATAGATTACAACAAATAACTTTTTTTACATAGCAGGACACTTTCAACTGACCTGTTTTTCAGAGTGTATTTATGTTGCAGCTACCAAAACTTTGTTTACATAGAAATAAATTAACAAATCAGTGCTATCTCTCAGGAAACAGAACTGGGTGATCATGCACATGCTGGTGGTTGGGTAATAATAGTACAACTGTGCAGAACTTTGTATTAACCATACAAAATGATATATATATTTCTCATGGGGTTTAACAGACACTATAATGCAAACTGAATTTTGTACATAATGAATATGTTTACATGAAAAAGCCTATCTTTTTATAGTAGAATTATATGTGCTTTGTATAAATGAGAATTGTTTATTAACAAGATTCTACTGTATTATTAGCTGGCCACTATTGTAGCTACCCTTTTTTGGGCCCGGAGACAAAGAACATATTCGGGCCCCTACTTAATTAATGAAAATTGCAAAACAGGAGACAGCCAAAGACGCCGAGCCCCTAAAGGGCCCGGGCCCAGAGGCAATTGCCTTGCCTTCCTATATGGTAGCTATGCCACTGTAGCTGGCAAATAATGCAAGAAAGTGAGCATTTGATCCATCAGCAAAAAAAAAAAAAAAAAACCATCTACCCATCATATTCCTTCCTTCGTATATTCCTTCGCTTTATAATTTTCTAATCCTTCCCTAAATTTATTCAAACTATTCACTTCCACAACACTAGATGGAATTTTGTTTCTATAATCAATTACTTTCTGCAAAGCAAATTTTTGCGTATCTATTCTGCAACCATCCACAGTGAGGACAATAGGCTACGAATGCATCTACAAAGGTGATTTGTAGCCTATTGTCCTCATCATGTCGGTCCATGAGCATGTAACAACTTGATTGCCAGTGGATTTTCTTGAAATTTTATATTTAGTTCTTTAAAAAAAAAAAAAAGTTCTCATTTATATTCCAGCATATCAGTGTAGTTTACAATAAATCATCAATACAAACATTAATTGTATTCAGCAGTCACAGGCTTAAACTCCGGTCCACTCAAAGAGCACATACCACTGCACTCTTGCTCCTAACCATTTGGCTACGTCAGGCTAGAAAGATTTGTCAAACGAAACCAACTTAGATTAAAATCAGACAAATAGTAATCCAGAAATTCTTTTTTTCATACAAATTGTATATAAAAAAGAAATTCATAGAATAAATGTATTATTTAGTGCAGCACTTGCTTTAGAACATGCAAAGTATGCACAGTCTGTGCATGCTTTATGTGTATTGTTGTGTAAGGGTGCTTTACACGTAGAATGCAGGTGGCTGCTTACCTGAAACCAGCAGCAACGTGAAGCTTAAACTATTCACTGGCTATGGACACATAAAAAACAGTTGACCAGCATGGCTTCTGTGTATGTGGCTGTGTAGTTGGGTAGGTTTTAAGGGTGCCATTGAATTGCAGAATGTTTTAGTGCTCTCAGGTAAACTGACTACTAAATTGCCGAACAACCCTTCTAGGAATTCAGTGGGTGTCCAGTAATTTTCAGGTGAAAACTTATTAGGAGTTAAACAACTGTGGGGGAATGGGAATGGGTGGTTTTCTAATGCCCATCACACGACATTATGATAAAAATTATTTCCTATGATTATTTCCACGAATGCTTCCCATTTAGAATTTGCTGATGGTAATATCATCAGTTAAGCCCACTGTGTAAAATTTAAAAAGTGTCTGAGACCACTGCAGTAACCTTTACGAAGGCAAAACCCCTTCCTTTTACCCTTGATAGTTATATCCTTAAGTAAATCCCACATCAATACACTCTGATCACTGCCACCTATTGGTTCTTTTATCTGTAGATTCTTAATGGATGAATTACCACTGCTGATAATCAGATCAAGAGATTGGCACACCCAGGGTCCTGAGCTGGGTATCATCATTCTTCTCTTTCTTGGTGATTCCCTTCTACTTTTCTTGCTCACTCTCTCTCTCTCTCTCTCTGGGTAACTTGTGAATTTTTTTTTTTTTTTTTGACTGGTGCAGCATAAGCCTCAGGCTTCCTTACACCATATAGCTAATAATAATAATAATAATAATAATAATAATAATCTCTCTCTCTCACTCTCTCTCTCTCTCTCTCTCTCTTGTTTCCTCTCTAACACATTACTGTAGAAAATAGCCATCCAATAAATCCACAAAAGGCTTGATAATGTATGAGTAACCAGCCCACAAGATTAAAATTCCCCGTTATAAGGGATTTTAATTTACTGGTCCACTCTACTTCTTTGTATAGTTATAGTTTTTCATTGTACTCATCAGAGTCATTAGGTCTGTAACACATTCCTACTCTCATTTTTGCTTCCCCAGTGCTTATGACACAGCCAATTGACGCAAAATTGCACTGGCCATCCATGTCGACTGGATCCACTGCTTTGATTTTGCGCTTTTTAACTAAGAGCATGACAGTTAATGTCCCCCCCCCATCCTATCTGTACACATTGTTTTCCGCATATTCAAATTTTGCATCCCTTTATCTGACTTATACCATGTTACTCGTTATTATTATTATTGGAGCCTTCGTAGCCAGGTGGGCAAGAGCAGTAGTGCATAGCACAAGCTTCTTGATTAGACTGGGATTCAAGCCAGTGACCACCAAATACAGAGGGCAGAAGGTCAGGGAATGACCACTGCATATCCCCAGCACGGATAAAGGGTGAGGGTTGGCGTCAGCAAGGGCATCTGGTCATAAAAATTTCACGCCAAAACAGTAAAAACGCTGACCTCATATATATATATATATAAATGAGAAAAATGGGAAAAAGACAAAAAAAAAAAAAAAAAAACTGATATTATTATTATTATTGCTCTTATATTATTTCTCCCTGATTGGGGGTTCCACCTCGTGACGGGTATTGCTACCAAGTACACAGGGTGGTTGTTATGTCTGGTGTTACTGTTGATCAAAGAACTCTGACTATCCTACAGGTGTTCAGGATTGCGACTTTTTGGAGTTCCTTGTAGGTGTTTGCTGGGAGACCTATTGCTGCTAGGCTGTTATGTAGGGTCTTTGGCAGCATACCTATGGTTAACACGATGATCGGGATGGTCATTACTTGTTGCATATGTGACATCTCTTTGATCTTCTGTTTTAGGTTCATGTACTTCCTGATTTTTTCCCCATGAGTTTTCTGCAGGTTGCTAGTGTTGAGTACCGCTATGTCGATCAGATAGGTAGCCTTTTCCTTCTTATCCACAAGGGTTATGTCCGGTCTGTTGTGCGGGATTGTGCCTGTTGTCCGGTCTGTTGTGCCTGATGGGGATTGGCCTGGTTGTGATGTTTTCTACCTTAATGGTGGTACTCCATTTCGCCATCGTTTCTCCTAGGAAGTTTGTCACTATTGGATTGACTTTGTAAATGTTCAGCGCCTCTATGAGGCACGTAGTCGAAGACCTTGCGGTAATCGACGTAGGCTGTGTACATGTTGCGGCACTTCTTGTAGGCTTGCTCCATAACCGCAGCATCAATGGTTAATTGCTCCTTGCATCCTTTCTGCTGTTCGGCCATTATGTTCTGGCTCTCCAAGTGGTCTGATATCTTCCTGGTTATGCAGCTGGTCAGGATCTTGTATATTGTTGGGAGGCAGGTGATTGGCCTATATTTCACTGGGTTTCTTGTACCTTCATCTTTAGGCTTCAGATATGCGATTCCTTGAGTGAGAAACTTTGGGATTGTCTCTAGGTGTCTTATTATTTGGTTGAACTGCTCTGCCAGGTGCTTGCGTGTGCAAGTGAGCTTCTTGTACCAGTAGTTATGGACGTTATCTATTCCTGGAGTTTGCCAGTTGTGAGATTCTTGATCATCTGTTTTCCTTCTTCTTCCCGAATCTCCCACCCTCTTATTTCTTGCACGTCCTTGGTTTTCTTGCTTCCTAGTTCTATCCAGGGGGCTCGACTGTTGTCTTACTTCCCTGCTCCATGTTTCCCCAGAACTTCTCGATTGTCTTCTTCTCGGGTGGGCCGTTTGCTGCTTTCTCATCTCCTAATTTCCTGTAGAAGGCTCTTTGGTCCTCATTAAAGATTCGGTATTCATTTTCCTCTGGGAGCTCTCGGGAGCTAAAAAAATATTGGTGTAGTCTCTTGTTGAGTGCGAGGAGGTTCTGCTTCAGTGTGTCTAAGTATTCTTTGATTTCTGGTCTCATGTTTGCTGCATACGCTGTCTCTCTTGAGGATGCTCTTCACCTTTCCAATCAATTTCTTACTTCTGTTACCCTGTTGGTACTGGGTCAACTAACCTATCTTGACTCTTAATTCTTCTGCTGAAGTCTTCTTTCCCAAGCTGGCGGTTCTTCTGCTACTGATTTCTCATTTCTCTTCCATTAATCCTCGTGGCTGTTTCCGCATCACAATACACGGCTGTGTGGATGGTCTCCAAGGTTGCAACATTGCTGTCGATATAATGCGGTATTATGTGCCGATTGAGGTGGTCCATGACTCTCCACAAGGTTCTATTCGGCCTCTGCTTCAGTATCACGTGTCTTTGTGGGGTCCATTCCTTCGAATTCTGTTAGGCCCTTCTTCCACTCATCCTCTATTCTGGATATCATGACCTCGTCTCTTTCCACTTCAGCTGCCATGGGTTGTATTTCTTCTTGCTCTTCCTCCTCTGGTTCGGTGGTGGCATGTTCTTCTTCCTCCTCTGGTTCTTTATTCGTGTATTCTTTATCCTTTGTAGTTGATCGCTCACATCCTGCTTGATTTTTTCCAAGATTGCAGGAGCTATCAGGTTCTTTGTGACGATGGTCCTTCTCTGGTCTGCTATTCGCTGTTCGGTAACCTGAATATCCGGGAATTGTTCCAGCCACTTGGTATGTATTCTTGCCCTGTAAGTTGCCATATCAGTCTCCAGCTTATTATTATTATTATCCATATGGTGCACAGAAGCCTGAGGCTTATGCTACACCAGCCAAAAAATATATATATATATCCCATCAATGTCTGCATTTGATGACTTGACCAGCACTTCAAATTCATTTACTCCTAATAGTGGTGTATACATGCACCTCTTCTTACTCTTTGTACACAGCCTGTGTACTTACTTGTTCCATGATGAAGTACAGCATTTGGAAATCCTCGGCACCTTGCTTTCCAAGTTCCAATAGAAGCAATGCAAGAATCACTTTCACTGTCACAATTAACAATTGCCTGTGGTAATTGTTAATCTATTAGTCTGTGTCTGCGTCCAAGCTTTTCCAACATACCTAACACTGCCGGGATAACATCAATAAATACACTGCTCGACAGATTTTCAGAAGAAAATATTTTTCGTGAATGCTTTATTGTGAACAGTGTCACCCAAGGCAAATATTTTATAGGCATCCTGGCATGCAAATTCCATGTATCCAAAGGAAATCGATCTGCCATCTTACAGTGCCGCACATTATGCAAATTATTCATGCCTATGAAAACACGAGTTGAGACCATATTACGTCATTTCCGTTTATTTGCTTGCTCAGGGGGTTAACCACATCTCCAGTAATCAGGATAGCAAGTAATCGTCGTTTAGAAGATTCTTTGAGATGGCGAGCCGTTCGACAACTTGAAGCTGGCAATCACAGACGGGGAGGAACACGACTTATGTGTCATGTTGTATTGTCTCGGCAGTATGGAAGCAGTTTCAAGAGACACGAACCATTACAAGAAGAGCTGGCCAAGGTTAGCCGAGGGCTACGTCAGCCAGAACACTACACTATCTGGCTCTACCAGCAAGACAGAACCCTATGATGTCCAGTTGATGACAGGACATCATAGACAGAACCCTATGATGTCCTGTCATCAACTGTCTCTTGGGGTTGTTGCGGTTACCGTCCGGTTGGAAATATTTACAACCGGACTGTGTTAAAAAAGCTCAATTCAAGTCTACACTATGCAAGGAAACCATTGGTTTGTATCCCATTAACCCCAAACCACCACAGAGCTCTTCGAAACTATTGCCTTGGATATTTAACTTGGAATCCTGACAAATGGAGTACAGTTCTGTTCTCCGATGGCTCCCATTTTAAGCTAAAACGGGACTCATCAGGGAACCTAAAACCAGATTCTAGACGTTATTTCATATGGGAACAACGAGGAATGCGGTACCATCCCTCCAACATCGGTGAAAGGGCCACTTACAGTGGAGGCGGCATTCTCGTGTGGGGCAGAATAGGGATCAACTGTGGCACTCAATTCATGTCTTCGATAGGGATACGGTAGCTGCGCAGAGGTACCAGAAACAGATCCTTGAACTTTATGTGCAACTTTTTAGGGGTGCGATTGCCCCAGATTTAATTTTCATGCATGACAATGCCACTGCACATAGAGTTTAAGTGGTGGAGGAATATTTTTAAACTGAAGATATCCAACAACTGCATGGTTCACTGCTGTCAGGCCTGTTTAGCCAGATCATACGCTGTACTGATGTCATTTGACCATAGTTTTGAGCATCTTGTATTGACTTCTCTAATGTGACCCTTTTGGTAATTTTTATACAATCCCTATAAATGTCCCTTGTACTTGTCTGAAGTTTCTTGCTGTTTCCTCATTCATCATTATTTGGTATGGTACACTACCATACCAAATTTTCTCCTGCTTAACTGCTAGCTGCATGAGTTACATCATTTCTACATATTCTGTCACTTTTTTAGGGCAGTGTATCCTTGCGCTCGTTGTATTGAAGTGATCTTATCCTTGTAGAAGCAGTCTCTCCTGTTAACAAGCACAGAATATGCTGTGAAAATTTCTACCCTGTGAGCTTTGCACAATCTCTCCATGGCCGAACTGTTTGCCAAGGCTCTCAACATGTACCTCTTCCTATTGTGGCAGGACAGAATTGCAGACACTTTCTAATTTAACCCTAACTCGCGCCTTTTCTTCAACATTGCTCTGTACTTTTAAGGTCTCAGATCTTCTACTCTTAATGTTATTATCACCTTTTGTGCCCTTAAAAGATCATCTGTTGTACACCGCCATTAAATTTTTGCCCCTAGTCCAATACCGCCACTCCTTTATGCATAATATATTTCCCATTTCCCTGACAATAGAGCACCAACAATAACTAACTCCTCCGGGACCAGCGCCTTCTGGTCTCTTGCCTCATGTTGAAGTTTGAGCTGTGGTGTTCAGTTGGTCATCTGAGAGCTTGATGGGCTTCCATTTTAATTCCTTCGAGGGCATCACCCTTCTCTTTAAGCTTTCATAAACGCCTATCAGAACGCAACGCTGAGTTGCCGCCTAATTTTTTCAATTCTCTGCACCGAATTTCTTGGTTTAAATTTCAAGAAGCTGTCAAGAGGTAATTTTCAGGGGTTATTAAAATTTGTATCAGTGAAGTGTTCCACACAAGTGCAATATTCTGGTGAATTCGCATTTCAAGCAGCCATACCATGTGAACGGGTATTGAAGTCATCTTCAAGATTCAGAAGATGAAGTTTTTCTTGAATTCACCAACTTTAAGCGAAATTTAGCTGATAGTGCCGTTTTAATTGATAATATAAATCTTTTTTTTTTCTTTTTTTTTCCATACGCCACCCTGCATATTTTTTCGAAATTGGTACACGCATGTATTACTTCGCGATAACAAGTAAAACGACTATTAGCTGCATAATTATCAATGTGCGCAGGCTATGTAATTTTATGATGAAGGATAAGTCGCATGCAAGTTTTGAATAGTAAACACATTATTGGAGAATTGAAGGGTGCAAATCGTGGCGATTGCCCCCCCTCCTCTTCCCAAAGCAGTAGTATGAAAACTATGATGTGCAGCCAAGCGATGGTTTGCCGTAGCCTAGTGGTCAGGCGCGCGGGTGCATAAGTACACGTGTCTTGAGTGATCGGGGTTCAAGCCAGTGACTGCTGAATACGGTGCTGTATTCTGTGTTTCTTGTAAACTCCTCTGATCGTTTGGTCGTCCCGGAATATAAACAGAAAATTTATTTATTTAAGTCAGTTGTTCGCGAGGGGAAATCCTTGTTCCTTATTGTGTGCCACGAATGAGACAAACAATGACAAATTTTGAAGTCATTAATTTTGAGAGGTAAGTTAGATACTTTTTTTTTTTTAGATACTTAAAGGTTAGATACTTTTTTTTTTTTTTTTAGAGACTAGCATTTTTGTAAGCACAGATATAAGCGATTGTGTATTGAGAGGACTGTATAAAGACATAGATGTTAAATCCGCAGATTTTGAGTCGTGTAGAGACCAATTTTGAAAGTACGTTAGAAGTATTGGTTTCTCGATCATAATGTTTTGCTACTGAGAATAATAGCAATACAGTCTTTTAATTTGCGAGCCCTAGAAATAAAAAGTGTTTTCGGCAGAAAAAAATATGCGTGGCACTGCGTGAACTACACAGTATATCCTGTGTTTTGTAATACAGTGTATTAAGTTTTACGGAAAGCTGGTATAAATTCAAACTGAATTGGAGTTTAATTTTCAATACACGTATTATCATTTCTATTCTCCCCCAACCCCCCCTCCAAACAACTTGATTCGCTTCCTTGCATACACGTAGCTGCGATGTTGAATACCGGAATGACTAAATTCGAGTGTACTGTACTGTATTTTGTTTCACATGTTCTATCTCTGTTTATATTTGACTTTCGGAGAAGTAAAATTAACATTGCATTGGTCGTAACGGCATTTCTGAAACCCTGAATATCCAAATATTAACTCTTGCACTACACAGGACCGAAACTTAGTATCCGGAACCCCTGGGCGTGGCAGACGAACAGTCGAAGTAGAGGATACGATTGGTTCTGTCGAAGTGAAGGACGTGATTGCTAGCCACTGTGCGTGGCCAGCGAACCGAAGGACGTGATTACTCTTTACGCGTGATACGTGACGAGTTATAGGGAAAGGGTACGTGACGAACTGAGAAAAATGGTTGCAATTAGAAGTAAAAAAACACTTATAGGAAGGGTCATGTTTTTAATCGACTTTAATATTTGTTTAGTGCAAAAAAGGTTAAATTTTCACGCGACTTTGGGACGGATTTAAGCAAGATTTGTGTTTTTGGATATGCTTTCATTTTAATGTATCAGTTCATCGTCTCTCAACCCTTACTACCTTCTTTTTGATAGAGAGTAGAAAGTACGTTACAGAGAAATGTCGCTTGAGCGGCTTGATGAACAAAAAGGTCATGTGATGTTTTTGCTTTCTGTTGTTGTGATTGCCTGATCAATGGGAATCCGTAGTTTCTGTTATTTGCGTTTATGATTATTTGGTACCAGTATGCTTGCAAGCACAGAGTAGTAGTGAGTTTAGCGGTAAGTTTGTTCATTTTTCTTTGCCGTTGTTTGATGTGGTTGTCCTCATCAGGCCGGGGAAACAGCAATTCCGGGCCCGATGACAGAAAAAAAAAATTGCGTGTCGATAGAATTTGTTCTTTATTTTTTTCTGTAATATAATAATAGTGATACAATATTGGGTAAAGCCACAGTCACTGGTATTGTACAAAACAACCTTAAAGCAATAACAATACGGTATTGGGAAATCGTGGTTCAAGATTCAGATGTTTTATTTTATTGGGCAACTGTAACTGAACTTTATTTTATTGAGCAACTGTAGGTGAAAGATTTTTTTTTCCCTGTATATTTGCATCATATATCGATTTCAGATGTATTAGTTCTTCAGAAAACTGCCCGCTAATATCATCATGTTTTTGTAGTTTTCTTGCATTTTCTCGAATTTCTATCTCATTTAAGTCGTGAAATAACCACAGAACGCTGAATACAATGTTTATTTCTTTCGCCGCATTAAATCGAGTTGTCATGTTACCGATAACACTGTCTAAAAGAACATTAAACACAAACTTGAATACTTCAGTTGGTGTTATCGTCTATTCTTTCGCATTTTTTTCCTCTTCCTTTGTCGTCGATATGAAAATTCAGCCTGCATACTTAAATTTACAGCTACGAGCTTGCATTCGTTTAGGATTGCCTCCCAACTATTCCTAATCTTTTTCAAATCTGTCAGAAGACTAGAAAGATTTGCTACCTCGATGTCGATATTTTGAGCTTGTAAGACCGTGCTTCGGTAGTTTATGGCTGATGAGAATTTTGAACCAAACTGTTGCCATCACGAGGCATTCAAATGACTCCGTCTTCATATGTCTTTATACCATTCAAATCTGTTCGAGTGTCTGCAGTTAGATTTAATTCTAGCACCATGTCGATTGACTTCTTTATTGACGGAAGCTTTTGTGCAAATGATTTCACACTCTCGATTCGAGCAGACCAACGTGTGTTGGACATGGAATGAAGCGAGTAGTCGATGTTTTTTTTTTTTTTTTTTTTTCCAAATTTCCCACCTCTGAGGACTACCACTAAATATATTATACAGCTTCTATACAACACCAAAAAAATTTTAACTCAGGACAGCATTCTGCCGCATGAACACCACAGAGATTCAAACTGTGACAACACAAGGGGAAAAAGTGGCCAGGGATTCATTTCTAAAATTCGAGCTTCAATACCCTTGTATGCCTCGCTCATATTAGAGCCATTATCGTATCCTTGCGGGCGGCATTTATTGGTATATTACGTTTTTTAAGTGCTTCAAGAATTAAATTTACAATTGCGTCTCCTGTTTTCTTATTGCAGTCTACAAATTCCATTAATCTTTCAACGATTTCATATTCATTTGTTTCTCTGTTTGCAAGAACATAACGCAAAATGAATGTCGTTTGCTCCATATGGGCGGAATCTGGCGTTGCATCTACAATTATAGAAAAGTATTTTGCAACTTCTCTTTTCTTTAAATTGCAGCTAAGAATATTTTCAGCACAGCACGAAATAAATTCATTTTGAATTTCGGCTGACAAATAATGAACTTTCAATCTTTTATTTTCAATTTTTGATTCTTTCACTATTTTCAAAGCTCGTCAAGAAGAGGATCATAATGACTTATGATCTCTAGCATTACAAAGAAATTTACATTTCTAGAATCACCAGTCAAGTTGCTGCTCCCCCTAAAAGCTAATCCACGTTCGGAAAGAAACAAAACTACATCCAGATATCTCGGTAGTAAGTCTTTCTATACTTGCGTTTCACTTTTTATTTTGTGCAATAACAAACAATTCACTGTCGTGTTTTTATTCAGATTGTTTTGTGAATTTCGCCACTCTACGCTCTGTGATTGTTACAGTTTTCATGACCAGGTATTCTGTCATAGAGCTTTTTATAGTTTTTGGTAGGTCCCCAACCAATTTCTGTTGTAAAAATAGATCGCAGTAGTAATTTGCAAAATAGGTGGAAGGTTCTAGGTGGTAAGTGACTCTCATCAATCGGTGCAATACCACCACTTTGCTTATTGGAGGCTTGAAGTGGTGGAACCCATGTTTAGTCTCTAGAGCTAGGTTCCGGTCAACCCTTCCCTATCTCTTCCATCATGCAGTATGACTGGCTTTGAGGTTATGGTGAACATCGTGGCGAGATCCAATGTTCCCTACACTTCGAGGGTACAGCTCTAAAACGGTGTTCGCAGGCTGGCCGCTAGTTAGTACACCGGACCGAACCTATTGGTAACTCTCTAGGAGGATTCCGGATCAGCTAGTGTATAATCTTGCTACCTCTTCTCTGCCAGATGGTGACTGGAGGGAGTCCGAGTAGTGTGTATGTGGGGAGCATTATCGAGGCTACGTTATGTCAAGGATCTGGGTATATTCTTACCGTGTATACGCCATATACAAAAATTTCCTTACTTCATACAGCATGTCCCACCTACTTTTTCTTACTATTGAATACACCATGAATTGTCAAACTAATAGAGCAAGCTTATCTGCGAAAAGGTCTAAACCTCCCAAGCACTTCCTAATTCATTTCACAAATATACGTGGTCTCAATTCTAATCTCAACGATGTCCATTTCCACTTGCAGTCTGCCAAACCCAATGTACTTTTTTCTGACAGAATCTCATCGGTTAATTCAACTACTGCTCATCTCAGATGCCCAAATTATTCGCTGTATGATTCCTTTCGCCTCAAAGGTGGTATTTGTGCATATATCCGTTCTGATATTCCCTGTCAGAGATTTGGCAATTTGGAATCTCCTCTCTTTGATTTTTCTCTGGCTTAAAATCTCTCTACATCATTGTGTCAAATTCATCTGTTGTCTCTACCGTTCTCCCAACTCCACTAATCACTTGGAGCTCTTTGACTTCTCTTTGCAACTTGACTTTCTCCAGTCCGACTTTCCTAACAGTGAGGTAATTTTCCTTGGTGATTTTAATGTTCATAAATCTAGCTGGCTTCCATTTTCTAGTCCCACCGACCCAGCTGGTCGAGATACTGAGGCTTTTGCAATTACTAATGACCTTGCACAGATTGTTCATTTACCTACAAGAATACCGGACAATCCTAATCATACAGCCAATATGCTTGATCTTTTTCTCACAAACAACCTTTCTAAGTACACGGTCGATGTGAGAGGTCCTTTAGCCACTTCAGATCACAACTTGGTGATTGTCTCTTCTCCAATGGAACCTCTATCTCATGGATATTCCCAACGTAGTGTTGTTTGGCATTAAAAGAATGCAAAATGGGATGACCTGCGAGACTTATTTTCTTCTTTTCCTTGGTCGGATTACTGTTTCAAAACTTCTGATGTCAACGTTTCCTCAGATCGTGTCAGTGAAATTATTCTTGCAGGAATGGAATCCTTTATCCCACACTCCACTTTAAAATCTCGTCCTTTAAATAAACCTTGGTTTTCCAATAAATGTGCTAAGACTGTTCAAGAGAAGAATGTTGCATATCGTAATTGGCTTGTTTCTAATTCTCCAGTTTAATTTTCTGCCTACACCAAAGCTCGCAACAATTGTAAAGCAGTTATTAATCAGTCCAAACTAGAGTTTGAATAGGCTAAGAGTAGAAAACTTGCTTCTTGCCCTAATGGTAGCCGAGCATTCTGGTCTCTTGCCAAAGCTATTGGCCACAACTTTTGCCCATCTCTGCTCCCACCTCTGGCCAAACCAGATGGTTCTGTTGTCACTTCAGCCAAGGATAAAGCTGACCTGCTAGCATCCCATTTTTCTTCAAACTCATGTATTAATGATCTTGGTAATAACACTTCCCATCATTTCCAACACACTCCTTTCAATGCATCCTGTGGTCTTCCGTCAAAAGGATGTCAGAAGGATTTTGATTAATCTTGTTGCTAAGAAAGCTCCAGGTCCTGATGGTATTTCTCCATTCGTTCTCAAAACCTGTGCTCCTGAACTTACTCCTATTCTTTGCCGCCTTTTTTCACTTTCTTATTCCAAAGGTGTTTTTCCTTCTGCTTGGAAATTTGCTCATATCCAGCCAGTCCTAAGAAGGGTGACAAATCCCTCCCATCCAATTATCGTCCCATTGCAATTACTTCTACTCTTTCTAAAGTAATGGAGAAATCAATTAACCGCCAACTCTTACACTACCTAGAAACCTTCCGTCTGATCAACGATCGCCAGTATGGATTCCGTCAGTGTCGATGCACTGGTGATATTCTGGCTTATGTTACCCATTTATGGACTAATTCAATGGAAAGGTTCGGTGAAACACAAGTAGTTGCTCTTGACTACTTGTAAAACACAAGTAGTTGCTCTCTCTGATCGCTCACTCAAGGTGATGGTAGATGGCTCTCTGTCTTCTAACTTCTCCACTAATGCCGGTTTCCCCCAAGGTTCAGTTCTTTCTCCCACTCTTTTCCTCTTGTATATTAATGACCTTCTATTGACTGGAAATCCTATCCATAGTTTTGCCGATGATAGCACATTGCATTCCGCTTTCCATTTTGAGAAACGTCCCGTTCAATCAGCTTCAACTACTCGAAAATCTGATACCAGTTCCTTAAATGCCGATCTTTAGGTAATTCTCCAGTGGGGCAAAGACAACTTAGTTGATTTCAACCCTTCTAAAACTCAGTCTTGTCTTATATCTCGCAAAAAGGATTCTTCTGCTCCTATGCTTATCTTTGGTGACATTCCGATTTCTAAGCAAAACGATATATCTCTTTTGGGGATTACCCTGACTTTTAATCTCTCTTGGAACTAGCACATTACAAATATTGCTTCCTCTGCATATAAAAAAAAAACTTGGTTTTCTCTTTCATTTTCGGCATTACTTTTCTTCCAAACAGCTATTCACTCTGTACAAATCACAAATCAACCCTACCATGGAATATTGTTCCCACATCTGGGGTAGTGCCCACAAAACCTCTCTCAGGCTTCTTGATTCCATTCAGAAGAGGGCAGTTCGGTTAATTAATGATTCATCTCTAACAGAGTCTCTCCACGCACTGTGTCATAGACGTACTGTTTCTGCTGCATGACTTTTGTACAGATAGTTCCATGGGCACTGTTCTTCTGAATTGGCTTCTATAATTCCTTCTCTCTCTTTCAAAACAGTCCGAACACGTGCCGCCAACATCCATTTACTGTCCAACTTCAAACTTACAGAACCAACTTTTCATCTTCCTCGTTTATTCATTCAACTGCCGTTTTCTGGAACAACCTTCCTTCATACATATTTCCTGAAAATTACAGTCTACAGAAGTTCAAGTCCGATGTCAACAAATATCTTCTCAATCTCCAACCCAAGCACGGTACTAAATAGTATAGGTTCTAATACTTCTCGTGTTTCGGGTTTACATAAAAAAAAATATACATATAGACACGGAAAGCAGAATAAAGCTTATTTGGTTTTACTCCAAACTAGCTAGTCTCGAGGCGAGGAACTACTTCATTATTTCTTAAACGACAATTCAGCACCCTGGAAATTTAATTCCGTCATGGTCGGGAGGAAAAATTGTTGGGTATGGTTCTGGTCCTTGTCGAACAGGGTCTTCTATTTCGTTAGTGGTGAAGTATGATTTTAGAAGGCCAATATCACAATTTAATAACTTCTCGTTATTTTGTTCATTTTCAGACGTCGGCGATGTTATTTCTTTTAAGCAAGAAGCAGAACACAGTTCAGTTGCATCAGACTTACTTCCTCCTGCAGCTGAGATGAGCTTGGTCTTGGTGATTCAGCTGCGCGGTAGCACAGTGGCATTGTCACCGTCCTCCCCACACCTGGTGGAAATGCCCGGGTTTGAATCCCGTCGATGACGTGAGGAACTTTAATGGGCTTTTTTCACTCCGTGCCTGAGTTAGTTGGTCTCAGGCGTAGATAGCAAGTTTTTTTTCCCAGGCAAACAAGACAAATCGACCATAGAACAGACGCAATTAACAGGCATAAGACACAGCACGGCAGATGAATTTAATTATTCGGGTGACCTAAATATAATAGTTTTGTTTTTGGTGATTCAGATTTAGCAGATCGTTCAATATCATACTCATTTACTTGATGCGCAAGAATCACTTTCACTATTATTGATATTTTCTTCTTCAATTGAGTTATTTCCAGCTTGATTTTTAGGCAAACGAAGAGAAATGGTAATGGCTTTGAAGAGTTCTTCGACCTTTAACAGCTGCTTTCTCTTTTGCATCTCGTTCTCTTCTTTTTTGTGCTCCGAATTTATTATTATCATTAGCTATATGGTGCAAGGAAGCTTGAGGCTTATACTACACCAGCCAAAAAAATTCCCGAGTTACCCTGAGACAGTGAGAGAGAGTCGAAGTAGAAGGGAATCGCCAAGAAAGAGAAGAATGATGATATCCAGCTCAGGACCCTGGTGTGCCAAGCCCATACTCCCCAGATGTGAGCCCCTGGGGTTATGATGGTAATTCATGACTGATTGAACAAGAAGAAACACAACGGCGTCTCCGTGGCCAGGTGGGAAGGAGCAACAGTGCGTAGCACACGCTTCTTGATTAGACCGGGGTTCGAGCCCGTCACCACCAAATACGGAGGATGCGGGAAGGTCAGGGAATGACCACCGCATATCCCGGAGCAATATGGCCTTAGTTGCTAATGCTCCTAAAAACCAAATAACAAACAAACAAACAAGAAACACAACCTAAGGTTTAATACATTATGAAAATTATTTTAATAATTATTATAATATCGCATCTTTTTAAGTTTACTTTTGACAAAAATATGAAAATCAGATAGAAAAAGAAAATACTTTCAACAACTTCATTCACGACAGGAGTGACGAGGACATGCGTTCACCGACATAAAATAAAACAAAATCGCACTGCATTAGTTCAGTGACTGACTCAACTAACACGCACGAATTCAACGTAATGGGTGGCTTGTGCAATATGTGCATGCAGCGCGCAGCATATGTCCACGTGACGTTCCCACTGTTCGTGCGCAAGCTACTGACAGAAATTCCACAAAAGGGCCGAAAATACTGATAACAGCTAAAATACATATAAAGTGTGCAGTCAAATCGGGTTTGAGGCCCGGACCTATAAACACTATTATTACAAGTATTACTACGTGTTACGATTACCGACAAAGAAAATATGCAACAAAATCACAAATAATAAAATTGGATAGTGATTTGTAAAAAAAAAAAAAAAAAAAAAAAAATTGCAGGCTGCATGGGCCCCGGGAACTTTTGTCCCGGCTTTCCCTCCTCTGTCGGGTCTGGTCCCATGAGTTTTTCTTTGGCTTTGTTATTATTAAGCTTGATTTCATCCCCTGTACAGCTAGTTGGCTAGAAGGGTGTACAAAGAGATGAAAAATACGCACAATAACAGGACAATAATGTTTGACAATGCACTTGCCTATAGTATAGGTATACCGTATATATATATTTACAAGAGGGGGAAAAAACTTAGTTTTGAACATGTGTACACAGGAGAATTAATGAAGTTTACAATTTATTAAAAAGAGCCAAATTCTTGAAATACAGAATTTTATGCGTCTGTAGAAGGCACGTGATGAACTGGTAGATGGAGTGACTCGGTCGTGTTAGTCAGGATTCACTGCAGGTCGATGCATGTCTTCCAGGATATCTTACCGTATTTCTTATCATCCAATAGTTTGCTGGGGTCAATTTGCATATTACTGAAATGTTCTATAATGTTTGCTGGGAACATACCTCGAAGGCAGACACGATTGGTAAGAGTCGATCTGTAACGTTGTTTATGTCGCTCTCTTGGATGGGTACTTGAGGTTAAGATGATTACTTGCACATTGGGGAAATCAATCTTATTAGTTAATAGTTTGGCAAGAGTGATGAGTTCTTTTCGAGAATTTTAATTTTAATAGTTTGGCAAGAGTGATGAGTTCTTTTCGAGAATTTTAATTTTTCATGGTGTTTCTTTGTCCTGCTGCCTTGATTTCTTTGCTTCCTTGTGTTTGTTCTTTGTTCAACCCTAATTGAGCAAGTGACTGCGAAAATGCTGTAACAATGTGGTTGATTGGTGTATGAAGGTGAAATTGATGGCAGTGGAATATGTGTTTTCGGTGCGGAAGTATGAGGTTGCTCGAGCGCAAGGATTGTTCAGATGATTTTGATTGGGTTTGTAGAAATAAAGGGGCCAATGCTCACGAGGTTATAAAAGGTCTGTGCGGAAGGCGTCGTGGTTCTCGAAGAGTAAGCTACGTAACAGGTGTTTTTTTTTTTTTTTTGCCATACTCCAGAATAGTGTGCGCCGCCGGAATACTTCAAGGAAGACGGCGGTGATTGACTGTGTGTTTTTTTTTTTTTTTTTTTTTTTATGAAAACCCCAAACACGAAAGGTATCAAAACCTATAGTACTTAGTACCGTGCATGGGTTGAAAGAGAAGTATGGGGGGGGGATTTGCTGGAAACTTTACTCTAGAGACTAAACATGGGTTTCACCACTTCAAGCCTCCAACAAGCAAAGTGGTGGCATTGCACCGGTTGATGAGTCATCTACCACCTGGTGTGTGCGTGCGAAATTGATTGCCTCTGAGTATAAGTATTACCAGTGTGGATATCTGATGAAATTGGCCGAGCGAAAGGACCGTATGGGTGGATTTGAGTGGGTGTGTAGAAAGAAAGGGGCCAACCCTTTCTCCCAGGGGCTCACATTTGTTGAGTATGAGCTTGGCACATCCAGGGTCCTGAGCTGGATATCATCATTCTTCTTTCTTGGTGATTCCTTTCTACTTCTCTCTCTCTCTCTCGGAGTAAATCAGAATTTTTTTTTTTTTTTTTTTTTTTTTGGCTGGTGCATCGTAAGCCTCTGACTTCCTTGCACCATATAGCTAATAATAATAATAATCCTCATCACGTTAAAAGATCTGTGTGCAAGGGATCGTGGTTTTTTGAAAGTAAATTAAGTATGGTTGAGGTATGTATGATATGCTTCTTCTCACCTACTTTTGGGTTGAGAAGGTACCGTGTGAATTTGTTGTTAATGAGATGCGTGTTAGTCAAACCACAGTGAGTGACTGAAGGAGTTTGTGTTGATTTCTGTTTGCAAAAAAGGAGTACGATAGGCGGGGTGCTATTGTTGAAATCGATGAGAGCATGTTTGGCAGAAAGAAGAATGGAAGAGGTAAAAGAGTGAATAGGCACTGGGTGTTGGTGGTGATGAACGAGGCACTTCACGGTGTTTTTTCAGTGTCGGGGAAAATCAGAGTAAAGAAGTCCTCCTGGACATAATTAAGACTTCCATTTTGCTTGGTACCACTGGTATAGGACTGTTGGAAGTCTTATGATTGTCTGGGTGACGAAGATTTTAAACATAACAGTAAACCACTCTCTTCATTTCACTGACCCTGAAACTGGTGCTAACACCAACAGTATCGAGGGAACGTAGAGTGCTATTAAACAGCAACTTACATCGAGGACTGTAGATAGTCAGTTTGACTCCTACCTTGCAGAATATGTGGCGGCGTAGACACTCAGGTAGCGGAGATCTTAATTTTTTGAGAAAGAAGGTTATGTTTCGTTTAGTTTTTGGATTTTTACGCAACTTCAGGAAGGATTCGAGCAAAAAACCGGTCGTTTGGCTGCGAATAGGACTCATTAGGTGATTTTTGTTTGGGTGGCCAAATTCGGAATCTTTTTTTTTCTGGGCAGATTCAAGCAAAACAAGTGGATTGGGGGGGGGGGGATTGTTTGAAGTTAAGTTAGTTAGGTATTAGCATTAGGTTGAGGTATATGATGCAAGAAAGCAAGCTTATACAGCATCAGCCAAAAAAAAAAAAACCTTCCCATTTCCGGTCACTCCAAATATTTGTTTAGTTCAGCCTTAAATTTATTTAAGCTATCAACTTTCACAACAACAGATGGAAGTCTATTCCAGCAATCAACTACACGCTGGCTTAAGGCAAACTTTCGCACATCTATTCTACAATTTGAATCTATACCCCATCAGGTTCTTAATCTGAGCAAGCGGAAGTATCCCGTGAAGGTTGGTTATGTTGAGGTTTTAATTCGGGACGGATTGAAGCAAGAGAAGCCATTTTATCGCCGAAGTAAGGACGGGTCATCAGATTCTGGAGTGTCATGAAAAGGTTTTTTTTTTTTGGACATTTTGTGCGTGTAAAAAGAGTAATTTCATTGTAAACGCACGTGGAATCGTCTGGTAATGGTGGGGTGCAAAAGCGGGGGGTTGGGGGGAGCCGTGAATATTTTGTTTTGAAACGTATTTATTTAGACATTTTGTGGATTGAAAAAGGGCTATTTTATCATTAGCACGTGCGGAATAGTTTCATTTTTGTGAATTTTCATCAACTGTGTAGAGCAATCAACACAGGTAAAGAAGAGTTGCCTCAAGTGAGTAAGCGAGGTAGGCGTCACCTATGGCAGCAGTTCAGGAGGGCGAATTTTTTTTTTTTTTTGACATTGCTTTCTGATTGATTAACATTTGTCAGTATTCAACATTTAGAGCAGAAAATTTTTATTTCGTTTACTAGAGGCACAGGGTTGCAGTGCTACTGCTACGAAGCAAACCGGTAATCAGTGGCGCGTTATACTTTCATGAGGCCCAATGCAAAATGAAATTTGGGGGCCCCATCTATACCTTCATGGGGCCCAATGCAAAATGGAATTTGGGAGCCCCATATAAAGAAAAAACTAATAAAGAACATTTTCGATTTCATTTCATTGTGGTATTATATAAAAACAAATTATATATTACATAAGAACTAAATATAAAATTCCATCAAAATAGGTAAAACCATTTTTTAAAAAAACGTAATTTTCAAATTAATTTTAAAGTTCGACTTTGGCAAGTAGAAAATTCAGTTCCCGATTAAAAAAAAAAAAAAAAAAAAATCACTTAAAAATATTAGTAAAAAATAGCAATGAGTTTTGAAACAATCATTTTGGGTCCCCCTCTGATGGAGCCCTAGGCAGGTATTTTTTGCCTATAGGATGACGCGCCACTGCTGGTAATGAGAAATAGAAAGCGCCATTTTTCAATTGGAATCTAGATTTCTATAATGGCCACTCTTATACCACGTGAATATTAAGATAGTTTATTTAGCTATTAACTAAATCGCTGAACGTTAAGGAAATGTTTCAGGAACCTTGCCGGAACCTATCCTTAATGTATACCTTAAGTTACCTTAAAGTGTTTAGTTTAGGTGTTTTGGTAAATAGACTCCTGTACTTAATATTCATGTATATCTATATTCTGTGGAAAACCATGTAACGTCCTTCTCCAACTTTATCATTTTTCAATTAATTCACCGCAGTGAGGTTAGTAGCCACCAATCTAGGGGATCCCCAATGAGGAGTCATAAATAAACGAGGCCCCTTGACCAGGGATGGGTCGTCCCGAGGGTGCACTGCACCCGGGCGCCAACGTTGAAGAGGAGCCTGAAAACCTGAAACTTTCATACTCATATTAAGAAAATTTTAAAGGGGATACTAAATTTAAATTAGCACCCTGGCGCCGCATATTCTAGGAACGTCCCTGCCCTTGACCCCAAGTACCTTTGCATGGCCCTGTTGGTAGCTATAATTAAGTGTAGCAACAAGCTTGGGAAAGTGTATTTCTCACTTCTGGAGTTACTAAATAGGCACCGACCAAAATACTTCCTCTTGTTATAAAAGAAGAATAGCATTTCAGAATAATAATTATTAGGAGTCGTACATCCCTGAATCAACTTATCTTTGCGTTACTTGCTTTTATTGCTGCACTCATCTCCGTTTCCTCTTTGGTTTTTATATATATATATATATATATATATATATATATATATATATATATATAAAAAACCATGAAATTTCGATTACTAGCATATCCAATAATCCACCATAAAATTACGGTGAAAATACTTTTCATACCTTAATTTCTAAAAAGTCGAGAAATTTTTTATTCTAGCTCGGATATCATATCTTATTACACTTGATTACGAAGGGATTCTGACTCCAAATCTCGTTCGTTCTCGAATAAAAGTAATATTATAAATAGTGGTTACTTCTTCAAATATCCTGCAAAAGCCTGTTTAATCTGTAATATTACTAAAATCAGGAACTATTAAGTAACTAAGAGTGAAAACCCTACAGAATTCTTTAACCCCTAGATTGCCCAAATATATTGAAATGAATTGTAGCATATTTTGATGTAACTTATCGTAGCTGGGGCTGCAGTGTCTCTTCTTCAGTGAATCCTGCTAAAATACCACTTACGTATTTGCAATAAAAAAATAGTAAAAATCAGTCATATTTGCACAGGACTGGCACCTGAGTTTAAGAAAATCTAGGTACAAAACTGATTATTAGAGAAAGGGCCACAATGAGTTGTTCTCCTTTCCAGGATTGAGTGGACATCCTTTTGTCAGTATTTTGGGGGACCTATTCATTCCAGATTCCAATTCTATGTTGTGCGCTTAAACAGCTTGCACTCTTCCCTCTCCCTCACACAAGAACCAGAGGAGAGGGGCCCATTGTTGTTGTCAGTATTTATTGTCGAAGGTATATCAGGCTTAATATCTAAGTTTGCAGACGATACAGAGGTTTGCAGGATGGTTAATGACAGTAATCAAGGTGGGCTGAGAAATGGCAGTTGAAGTTCAACATTGGCAAATGCAAAATACTTCATATCGATAGCAGTAATCCCAGATTAACAGTACCAACTGTGTGGTACTACTCAGGGTAGGGGAAATTAAAAAAAGACATGGGGGTTAATTGTCCAGTCAGATATGAAGGTCTCTGAGCAGTGCAGACAAGCTGATAGGTGTAAGATGTAAAATCTTACATGGTTAATATTTTAGAAACGAGCGAGATTTATTTAAAATAAAGCTTAGGAAATAGCAAAATAGGACAGTAAACATTACCAGTCACTAATATTATTCTAGGTCACTCACTAGGAATTAAAAATTAGACAAGGTTGAATTAGAGAAGGGAGTGGTAAGCTATTAGCAATTAGGGGTACATTTCAGTTCCCACCATGGCATAGAACAAACAATAACAACGGGAATGGTGGCAGCGACTACTGACGTGCAGGTGCGAATAACTATGGCTCTGAAAGAACAAAGGGCTGTAGACTGAACATTGTCAGACATCCTTTTGTCCGGTGACACCAAGAATCGGTCTGGTAGTAAATACGGGAAAAACTGCTCCGGTCAGCAATCACATTGGCATCTGACTGTCGGCGATGGCAAGGTTGTTAGACCATGTAAAATAAATCTGCTAAGTTTAACGAGGGGTGGCGAAGGTGACGGCGAACTTCAAAGCAGCGGATAGCCTGGGAAAAATTTGCAAATTTATTAAAATGAGCTCTGAATATACAGCCTGAGAAATTTTAAAGGACGAATAGGAAATGATGAAAGTTGACAAAAATGAGAAGATTGGGTAAACTCAGAAAAAAGGCGGGCAGGAATTATGAGGGGCGTTGCTGAATTCAGAGTAACAAAAAGTCGGTGAGCAGGTGGAAACGAGATCAGATCCAGCAGTTGAGCTTTAAGTGGGTGGTTATGAAAATGTGAGTAAAACACAGATCCAGCAGTTGAGCTTTATGTGGGCGGTTATGAAGATGAGTTAGAAACAGTGAGAACCCCGAGTTGAGTATGTGGGTGTGTGTGGAAATGAGTTAGGAAAGACAGAGTTGAGTTTTTGACAATGTTAATGGGAAAATGAGTAATAAGTTGTGCAGGGTTAGATAAGTCCTGTCCTTTCCTGTCAGTCAGCTGGGAAAGATCTGACAAAGTTAAGATGGAGTAGTGAAGGGTTAGATAAGTTTAGGGCAGTCAGTAAGTTAAGGAAAAGTTAGTGGAGTTTCATAATAGAAGAGAACAGTTGAGTCAGTCCGTCATCGGAAGGCAAGGGTAGTGGCCCGTATGCAAATAAGTCTAGTCCGTCATCGGAAGGCAAGGGTAGTGGCCCGTATGCAAATAAGTCTAGTCCGTCATCGGAGGAAGGCAAGGGTAGTGGCCCGTATGCAAATAAGTCAGTCCGTCGTCGGAAGGCAAGGGTAGTGGCCCGTATGCAGATGAATGAAGTGTATGGAGAAATAAACCTGTCCGTTATAGGAAGGTAGTGAAAGTGGCCAGGTGAAAATAAGTAGAGTAAGGAGAAAAATAACCCTAGTCGACCATCTGAAGGCAGTGATAAAGGTAAGGCACAGATAAGTGAGCTGAGAAGGTAAAGTTGTAATCCCGAGTCCCCCAGAATAGCTGAACCGAAGGTTAAGTAGCAGTATCGAAGACGAGCCCATAATTTCCTAAAAGACACAATGAAGATCCAGACGTAGACTACAGCACATGGAGAAACTAGAAGTTCTGAGATGAATGCAGTTAGTAAACGATGATGCCATTCCCAGACAAGGAGCTGAAGGCCCCAAAACGGAGAAATCCGATTCGTACAATTAAGTAAGTGACTAGTTATATAGTATTCTCCCTCACAAATAAAGGACTGTTGGAACTCTAATATCAGATTAGTATAATGTTTAGAAAGATGTTAAAGGAAGGATATACAAAAATATAAATATATACATAAATATAGAGATAAGTCAGATGATAGTTTTGATTAATGTATAATTAGACATATGTAGAAAGGAAAAGGAGAGAAATTTGATATTTGTTATTAGTTATTGTCTAACATATAGGTATGAGATATTTTGGAAGGGAAGGGTAGAGAAACACAGAAAGAATTAGCCTTATGAATGTAGCTAACCCTTGGGACCAGCATTAGTCCAGAAATTGATGTCAAATGTACTATCTGTCTTGATTAGAGAAGGTTAAGAAGTTATATTCCCCAAGACAAAATGGGACAATAATTAAATTAGAAATTAAGAGTGAAATTCCTAAATCAATTTATAAGGTAAGAATAAGATTTACATAAGAGAAAAAGTGTGAACTAAACCTCTTATGTAATTATTGTTCATGTGTGGAGAAAGAAGAAACTAAAATAAGTTTATGTAATGATATTGATTGAGTTGTATTGAAGTGGATAACCTTGTTTAGAGTAAAACCACTGTATTTAATTGCCATATATAACTGATAATACATAGGCAAATTTGAGTAATAATAATATGTGCTTGAGAGTTGATAATTTTTATATTGTGTAAATAAGTGTAAATAAAATGTTATGTTATATATTAATGTGTGTGTTGTTTGTCATTCTTGAACACTCAGCCTGTCCGAAGGGAATTATAAATAATTGAGAAGTTCCCTTAAATCTGGAATTCTCCTGTAAAGTAAAGTCAGATGTGTAAGTGGGGAAATTAAAATAAGGTGGATAAACACTATAAGGGAACAAATAAAAACAAAATAATAAGTAAAATAAATATAAATATATAAAATATCATTCTTTATTCCACCCCCCACATAGGTAAGATCATGAGGTTTTGTCAATGATATACGGGAATTTCGGTGATTATCCTATTGTAAGACAATGGTTAATCCACATATTGAGTACTGCATACGGGTCTGGAAGCATCATTTTTGTAGCAATATAAATCTGCTAGAATGCATGCAGAGAAGGGCAGTGAGATTGGTGAAGAGAACAAAAGGATGTTCGTACCAAGAAAGGTTTCCACAGATTGCTGTGTCTGGAAACCAGGTACTTGTGAGAATGGATTGAACAAGGTCAGTGCTGATGATATTCTTCCCTTTGCTATGACTATACCTGGCTGTTGTGTTGTCTTGGTGCTCATGCAAATGTGCACTAAAATGAATGGTTTTAGATGAATCTGTTCTTTTTTTTTATACTTTCTGAATCAGCAATTGTTCGTCACATCTATGGAGAAAGAAAAGGCATTTGAAAGATAGCTTTCATGCTACAGTAAACGAAATTTACGCTCCCGTTCTACAAGGCATCTCATATCATTTCTGTAGGTTGCCCAGAAGCTGGGAAGTTTCAGTGAAAGGACCTTCGTCCAAGGTCAGTCACTTTACTGTGTGTTTTTCCTCCCCGATAATAGCACTCATCTGTCATTGTTCGTACAAAGAGGAACGTGCCTTCCAAAAGTCTCTCTGCTGGCTAATCTGCATTGGTGTGAAATCCAATACTTTTGCTTAAATTATGAATGTTGCTAGGAATGCCTGTTGCTTAAATTAGTAATGTACTAAGTATATCTTTAAAGTTCGCTTTGAATGAATTTTAAGTATAGTTCACGGATAAGTTCATTACAAAATTATTTCAGTTATCAATAATTTTGTTTTGTGTATTGTACATGTCATATTTTCATTTCAAAAGAAATTGTGTATTTATTGTTAATTACGATGCCTCTGCAAGTGCAAATTATGCCAATTGTGCAAAAAGAAATGCAAAGACTTCCTTCAGAGCAATACTGAATGCAGTCTTGTGTATTGCATAAAATCCATAGATATGTTCAACGGTAAACTATAAAAATATGTCATAGGCAGCGATCGAGTCGTGGAAGGGTCCATGTATAAATTACAGGCAGTCAAAGAAAAAGCAGACGAAATATGAAAATAATTTAGATTCCAGCCCAGCCGATCCTTCAAGCCGACGGTGAACCTGTGTTTCCGCTGTCCCTCATCATCAAATGATACTCGGCAGAGTGGGCTATCCGCAGCCATACCTCTTGACGTGGCATCAGAGCAGACAAATCGCTACTTCCCTCACCTCCAAGAAATTTCACAAGTTAAATTCAAATGAGATGACCACAAAAATCATTTTTAAAACCTTGGACACTGATAAATCCACGATGGACTCTCTTGATAAGAAAATTAGGTCTGAAAACTAAAGAAAATTAAGTCTGAAAACGCAGTGATATTATAGAACATTTCGAATTTAACAGATCTCATTCAAAACTCCGTAGATCTTTCAGTCCTACAAACAATTGAGTGAAACCAATGGAAAATCCTACATTTCAGTCAACCCCCCGTTCCAGTAACAGAAACCACTTAGGCATCTACTGTAAAGCAACCTCTATACCCTCCAGTGTATGTTCCTGTCACTAGTCGGTCTCAGAAAACGTCCAAGGGCAATCGAACTTCAAATCCACACACTAGAAAATGTCATTTCATTTAGGCGGTAGGCAGATCACATCGGAAGACAACGGAATTCATCTGCCTCTAATCAGACAGGCAGACATTGACATCCTCCTCCTGTTGTGGAAACAGCTACTAGAACTAAAAGTTCAACCAAGGGTATTTTCATCTCGAGACTCGAATCCCAACTGTGTGATATAGAAGTAGAGCAGCATAAAAGTGCAGCTATTATCAACCCACTGCAGGATGGAAGCCTCCTCAACAATTCATGGTGAGGGAAAATGGACCATAATCTGCCAATGCTGGTCCAGTGCGGATTGGCAGATCGACCGTATTCAGCAGTCAGGGACTTGAACCCCGGTCTACTTAAAGAGCGTGTGCTACTGCACTCCCGCTCCTGACCACTCGGCTATGGAGAGCAGCATATTAGAACTTAATTGCAGAAAGAAAAGAAAGTAATAAAAATGAATCCTAAATAAGAGATGTACAGGTATTTCTATATTCACTGTCAGTGAACAGACTTTGATCAATTACTGAAGGATCACTGTTGGCCCGTGCAAGCCATCTTTGGCCTTTCTACTTACGACTCCCTCTTCTTGGTCCTAGGCCATCAGCCAGTGACTTAGCTATCGAAACAAGTGAGAATGAATAACAATTCCTGCATTTTTCAGATATTCTGGAAACCCCACTGGAAAGAATATCTACAAATGATTCACTTTTCTCTTCATCCTATCAGAATCTGAATGACACTTAACTCTTGTGAAAACATCTTTCTGCCTTATCACTTGCCAGCAATAAGCCAAACAACTTATGCATTACTGCAGCATCTAAGGGTATAATTACTGCATTCTATATGCTTGCAGTCTTGCAAAATATAATGATGAAATCCTTGCTCAACTGACATCATGGAATCTCATCCAGAGCTGATGGTTTTACTGAGATCTGTTTATCTCCTGATTGTTTCAAACTAAACTATTATATTAGGATCACCTGAAAAATACGTTTCAGCTAACCATGTGTATTGTGTCTGTAAATTGCGTGTGTTCTTTGGCACTTTGCTAGACGAAAAACTCCAGTTTTTCTTGGGGGGGGGGGCTTTGCTATCTACTCCTGAGACAAACTAACTCGGCCACGGAGTAAAAAAGCTCAAGTTCCTTGCATCATCGACGGAATTCGAACCTGGACCTTTTCCAACCGGTGTAGGGAGGACGGTGAGGATACCACTGTGCTACCCACGCAGACCGACTCCTTATGTTTAAATCCAGATTCAAGACTTCCCTCTTTCATAGTTGCAGATGTGATTCAAAAGGTAGTAGAATTGTGATTTATGTTCATAATCATCTACAATGCTCTGCCTTTCCTATCTCAAATCTGCCTGATCAAGCTTGTGAATTCACTTTTACCTGCATTGCCTTTTTGGTGATTGGGTGTCTATACCGACCTTCCTCAGCTGCAGTTAACAGCTTCATTGTAACTCTTGACAATAGTCCCACTTCACAAGCAAATCCCTTAATCTTATGATTGGTGACTTCACTATTAACATTCTTCAAAGTTCTTCCTCTCAAGTGCAAGACCTCCTAGATGTCATTACTTCCAATGGTTTTTCTCTTCTTACTGATGGAGATATCCCAACTAGAATGGGAGACTCCCACAATTCCCTTCCTGACTTCGCAATTGGGGAATGCTCTCTCACTTACACAATACTTGATGCAAATATTTCTAATCATCGTTCCATCTTAATGATAATTGAAAATGAAGTAAATGAAGCAGAGATCATGCACTTTCAGATTTGTCATTCCAGACTCGATAATAACTTTGCTACGACTTCCAGCATTCTTCGTGGGATGGTGTGCTTGCTACAGACGATCCTGAAATTGTGACTAACTCCTTCTTTAAGCATATCCTAAATAGTTATGAAAAATAAGTCATATCAGGAGTCAAATGAATAAAAAGACCATCAGGCCATGAGGGAAAATATGCCCATTTATCTCAAACAAAATTCTTAACATGTTAAAACGGACAAGCTTGCAAGAATTGATAGAGCAACACGAATAGAGGCTGATAAAAAAAATACACAACGTACAGAGTCGCCAACTGCATTAGGTCAGAGAAAAGAAAATACTATAGTTCCCAACTTACAGGTATCATAACAAGCAAGAAAAAATCGACAGTTTAAGACAAGCTATTACCTGGAAAGAAACTGAAATCACACAGCTATGTTGAAGATGTGGTTGAGAACAAGGTATTTCAGATGATAGGAAAAAGCCTCGGCCTTCTGTAACCACTTTCTCAAGTGTGAATAGCCTCTTACAAGACAGACTTGACTCCAAAGATAATTAAAAAAAAAAAAAAAAGACTCTGCCACGTACTCAATCTTTCTTGCTCCCATCTCGGATCAAGAGAAGAGATTTTAGAAGCAGGACATCAATTGAAAGAAAAGGGACTCTGGCTTTGATGAAATATCTTCTCTGCTGAAAAAGGTCCTTATCTCAATTCTTATACCATTGAAGTATTAGTATTTAGTATTAGTAACGGCCGTATGGTGCAAGAAAGCCTATGGCTTATGCTGCACCAGCCAAAAAAAAAAAAAAAAAAAAAAAAAATCCGAACAAAACAATGATAAAAACAAAAATTAAATAAATAAATAATAATAATTAATAAATAAATAAAAATAATAAAATGAAATTAAATAAAAAGGAAATTAATCCTATCATCCTTTGCGCTTCCCTTACCCGAAAGTACTATCCAGATGACCTTTGAATTTCCCCAAACTGTCGGCCTCTACCACCCATGAAGGCAACTTATTCCAGTAATTTATAACTCGCTGGCTAAAATAAAACTTCCTGCAGTCCAATCTAAACATTTCCCCGCGTAACTTGAATTTATGTCCCCTAGTTCTAGCATCATTTATAATCTTGAAAATTTTGTCCTCATTCATTTTACTGATGCCTCTCAGAGCCTTAAACACCTCAATCAAATCTCCTCTAAGGTGTCTAGTTTCCAAACTCTGCAACCCACATATTCGAAGTCTTTCTTCATAAGGACGCCCTTTTGCCGATCTCACCAGGCGAGTTACCCTTCTTTGCACCCTTTCAAGAAGCTCGATGTCTTTCTTTAGGTGCGGTCTCCATACTTGAACACAGTATTCCAAGTGTGGTCTAACATAGGCCTTATATAATGGGATTATCACGTCCCTATCTCTACTTGCAAAAGTTCGATAGATCATCGATAGGACACCATGGGCCTTCCTTGCAACCTGTTTACAATGCTCAGAGAATTTCATGTCTGACCGTATCGTAACACCCAAGTCCCTTTCCTCCAGTACTGGGTTTAGTTGAACTCCACCAAGTGAATAAGTTATTTTGGGATTACTGTTTCCCAGGTGTAATACCTTACACTTTGTTGGATTAAAGCACAGCTGCCATTTTTCTGACCATTCTTGAAGTCTATCTAGGTCTCTCTGAAGAAGCTCAGCTTGACAGTGATCATTAACTACTCTACCAATTTTAACATCATCTGCAAATTTAGACATCACGCCCTCTATCCCTTCATCAATGTCGTTTATGAAAATTAAAAACAACAGTGGTCCTAATACTGATCCTTGGGGAACCCCACTTCTTACATCAACCCAATCTGAGGAATAGCCATTTATCACAACCCTCTGCCTCCTGCCCTGAAGCCATCCTTCTATCCATCTAAGGATTTTCCCAGTGATTCCAACCTGTTCCAGCTTATAAAGCAACCGCTCATGTGGGACTGAGTCAAAAGCTTTGCTGAAATCTAAATAAACAATGTCGAAATTATTCCCTAAATCCAACTCGTGAGTGACCCTTTCGAAATAGCGAACCAGATTTGTTAAACATGATTTTCCCTTTACAAAACCATGCTGAGTATCTTTGAGAATTTCAATTCTATCCAAATGATCCTGAATTCCACCCTTGATCAATGCCTCCATGATTTTCCCTACTACTGAAGTCAGACTGACAGGTCGATAATTTCCAACTTCACTTTTAGAGCCACCCTTATGTATGGGAGATACATTTGCACTTTTCCAATCCAAGGGAATCTCCCCAGAGTCTAGTGATGCTCGCATAACCAGCCTCAGTGGTTCAATGCACTCGCTTGCCGCCTCTCTCAAGATTATAGGGTATATTCCATCAACTCCAGGAGCCTTACTAGTCTGTAGGCTCGAAAGTTTTTTCATTAAATAATCTTGGGAAATTTCAATATCATTAATTACATATTTTTTAACTTCGCTCCCACAATTTCCCATTGCCACAAAAGGCTTTTCATTTGTAAATATCGATGCAAAATAACTGTTGAGTTCATCTGCAACGGCAGCTGGTGTATTTATTACTATCCCCTTTCCCTTACGTAAAGGTCCGATCTGGTTTGTCCTGCTCTTCTTGGCATTTATATATGTGAAGAATTCTTTATCCCCCCTCTTTGCTCTGTTTGCTAGTGATTTCTCATAAACTGCCTTTGCCTGTCGAACCTTTTCTGTGGCTCTATTACACACCACCTTGTAGCTGTTATAGGCTTCAGTACTTTTTATTGCTCTGTAACGTTTCCATGCCACCTTTTTCTGCTCAAGTAATGTGGCAACTTCACTATTCATCCAACTTGGAACCCTTCTCGTGGAGTATTTTTTTAATGGTATATACGCATTCAAGGCATCTGTGATTAATGTTTTAAAAGCGTACCACAGTTCAATTGTATTCATTCTCTGCGCGATATCTACCCAGTTAATAGAGGCCATGTAGTACCTTAAGGCATCGTAATTTCCTTTTCTGAAATTAAAACCCATTCCTTTGCCTTTTACTTCTGCTACCTCTCTCGTCATCATCCACCGTAGAACTCCGTGATCACTTCCTGCTACTGGTTCCTCTACTGTCAGCCCTGTTATGTCATCTGATTCATGTGTGATGATGAGGTCTAGGATATTCTTTTCTCTAGTACTTTCCCTGACATGTTGATACAAATAACAGTCATCTAGTTGATTTAAAAATTTTGTTCCCCCTGTCGAGTTTCCTTCCCATTTACTCCAATCAATTAGAGGCAAATTGAAATCACCCATAATAAGGCATTGACGCTTACTTGCCCATTCCATTTGCATGTAGAGGCTTTTGTCATAGTCTTCACAATCACCTGGTCTGTAGATTACGCCTACTCGCATTGTACCTTTGTTTCCAACTATCTCACACCATACAGACTCTATACTAGCATGTGAAATGTCTGAATCTGGGAAAGCTATCGTCGCACTCAGGCTGCTTCTGATAAGAAGCATTACCCCACCACCCCTTCTATCTACTCTATCCTTCCTAAATACATTATACAAGCCGTACTGAAACTCATCATCCCCAATTTCATAGTACATATTCAATCTCTTCTTTCAATCTGGTAAATTCCCTTAACAATTCAAAAACGCAGTTATTGTACCTTTTCAGAGGGAAAACATTGCGACTCGATCAACAACTTTTGCACAATAGCTCTTTATTCGAAAAAATTCTTCATAGCACTCGTGTTTCTTTGGAGTAAATCAGCTCATCCATCAACAGTATGCCTTTCGTTCAAAAAGATCCACTGACCTGACAATTGTTGACTTCTGCTCAAAGATCATGGATAGTCTTGAAAAGGGTCACTATGCAATAGCACTGTTCCTTGACTTATCTAAAGCTTGCGATTGCGTAAATCATAATATTCTACTCAACAATATTGGCTTGAGAGGGAAAATTAACCTTCTCCTTGAAGATTACTTTACTGATCAGCCATTTGTCGTAAAAACAAATCAGTCACAATCAAACATTGTTTTTTTCTTCAGGGAAGTACCCGAAGACACGTCTTGGACCTGTCCTGTTTGTTTTTCCCTATTTTTCCATCTGCCCACCTAGTTGCGCATGCGGATGCTATTTCCATCCTGATTACAGATACGGATCCTAACCAGTTACATCTCTGCCTTGCTCTCTGTAATGCACGTTTGATTCAAAAGAATCAGCTTATACCAAATCGAGAGAAATCTAAGTATATGGTATTTAGAACAAAATAATAAATCACTAAATATCGATTTCGAAATAGCGTACAAAGGAAAACAACTGTAAAGGGAGTTGTTATTGGGTTTTAGGAGCATCGGCGACTAAGGGCGTGTTGCTTCGTGTATATTGTCTGTAAATTGCATGTGTTCTGAGGTCGATTTTCTGTTTGCTGGACAAAAACCCCGAGTTTTCGGGAGAAAAAATCATGCTATCCTCGCCTGAGACAGACTAACTCAGCAAATTTGTGAAAAAGGCCCATCATTCCTCTCGTCACCGACGGGATTCGCCCGAAAGGGTGAATGAAACCAAATTTTCGGAATCTGGCTAGATGATAACCTAAGTTGAGTAAAACAAATGATGACCATACAAAAGAAGACTTTTTCGTTAGGGGGAATACCTGCCAGGGCCTCTGTCTGGGTGTCTCCTTCTCTTCTCAGACTAATATTCCTTTCTTTAATTCTGCTGCACCTCACCTGTGGAATCGTTTCACTTTGTACTACCTGCCAAGACAACCATGCGAGAATCAACTCCATTCACAAATGATGCGCTCGTTCAATTTTCGGCCTTCCCTGGAATGCATCGGTAAATTCGAGATATAAGGAAGAGTCTCCTATGCATTTAACAACTGCTACAGAAAACCGAGGTGGTCTCTGTTTACAAGGCTCTGAAGACCAGATGTTCCTCCTCTCTTCAGATTCTTTTTCATAACAATGGAAGAAGAAATATCATATTATTTAAGAAATGAAGCAAACCTGAACATGTTGACTGCTGCTCAAGATTCTGCTTTTCAGAAAAGCCACAGGATAGAAAAAAAAATAAATACAGAGGCGCTAAAACTTGGAATGATCTTCCTGGAAAAATCAAAAATGCTAACTCACTAAACAATTTCAAGAAACTACTAATTGAACACGTCACAGGGATATCTGATCCAAAGTAACTTCTGCTCAACTCCTGTACTTTAAAAACAGAGGAAATGTATTATCAATATGGAAATAATGTAAAAATGTTAAAGGAAGCAGTTGGCAAAACGTTTGAAATATTTTTGTGCAGACATTTCATCGTTTTCTATCATAATTCACAATGTAATTTGAAGTAGTGGTGGTACTCGAAGTTTTCTGTAAAGAAATGTACAAAAATTCGAATTTATTTATGGCACCTGTTGAACATTACCTTTAGAACTTCAGAACTGTATATTTTTATTGTTATATCTTTTTTTTTCTAAAGGAACACCCCTAAAAAGTCTTTGGCTTGCGTTGTCCCTCCATTTTTGTTGTTATCTCCCAACAAATGTAACATTAAATAAGGATAAATAAATTATTATTACACACATGAGGGGCATAAATACAAATTGTGGAAGGATGGTTGCACGATAGACGCACAGAAGCTTCTCCTTCAGCGGGCGGTTGATTATTGGAACAAACTTCCATCTGCCTTTGTGGAAGTGGGTAGTTCGAATAAATTCAAGGAAGAGCTAGAAAAATTATTGGAGGGAATGGATATGTCATTTAGTAATTTATTTCTGGCTGATGCTTCAAAGGTTGCCCATACCTGATATAAATATCAGGTATGGACAACCATTTTTGTCTAGCAGGCCACACAAGACTAAGACCATCCTGATTTTCGGGCCACGCTACTAAAAGAATGGCAAATTTACGTAATAGCCGTAACTCGTAAAATAAAATTGCAACTATTTTATTATAAATAAATCATAGGAAATATTAAGAACTGATAGTGTTCAGGGGTGGTGGGCACGCATGAGGTCAATGAGAGCCGCATTCCGGTTTTTCATATATTATAAAGAGCCACACCATAGTTACATAGTATTAAATACACAAATTTAATTTAATTAATATGATTACATATTCTACACAAGTCTTAAGTGCTATGTAAAGTATACATATATAAGAAAATATAATTAAGAGAAAGAAAATACAAAATAATTATTTCAAAATTTTAAAAATAAAATATAATAAAAATGCATTAATAAAAAGTATAATATTTAACGAAGGCCTTCGGTCAAATCTTTGAAATTTGGCGTAAAATTTGTTAAAGCCGTTCGCAGCAATTCAGTGAGATGATCATTGGTCAACTGTGAACGATATTTCGACTTCACGAACTTCATTGTGGAGTACAAAGATTCACAGCAATACGTTGTTATTTTGATTCTGGCACAAGTTTCCAAAATTCAATTATAGAAGTAGATTTGTGCTGCATTTGCAATGCCTGATCCTCTTTCATCTCTAATAACTCCAATTCCCCAGCCGCTTTTTCAACAAGTATTATTTCAGAAATTGGAAATCCATCTTCAATAATATCACAAATAAATGGGTTCACAAAGTATGCAAATGTAGATTTCAAACTTTTCAAATCTTCAAACCTATGTTTGAAATCTGCTTGCAATTTTTCCAGTTTTTCTTTGTATTCGTCTAACTTTTCTTCTTTGATATTAATTATATTTGCTTTTACTCGTGGAAAATGATTAAATATTTTGTTCTTAAGATCGTACACAAAAAGCCGAAGTTTAGCTTCAAAACTAAATACAGTTTGTGACAAATCAATAATAATTTTTTCCTTTCATTGTAAAGCCAAATTAAGTGTTTGCAAATGTTCTATACTGTCTGTAAGGAATATTAAGGCAGAAAGCCAAGTTTCATTTTCTAATTCTGGGTATTTTTTCCTTTTTCTTTCGTAAATGTTATGATAGGATTTAGGAGTTCCACAAAACGGCTCAAAACATTGTAAGTTGACAGCCATCTTGCAACACACCATAGGGATAAATCACTGGGCAATTCATCTGTTTCGTAATTCACTCGCAACTCTTCTAAAAAGTTCTTAAATTGACGATGTGTTTTGGCATTTGTTCTAATTAAATTCACAATCTGCAAAACAATCTTCCACACATTTTCGTATTTGAAGTACTTCGCTATGAGATGCCCGCGGTGAATTATGCAGTGAAGAGGTAAGAAACGTGGAATTTTAGGATCGTTGTTTAAAAGACTAATGAGACCTTGGTTTTCCCCTATCATTGCAGGCGCTCCGTCGGTTGCAACACTTACAAGTTTATCACGAGGCATTTCAAACCTGTTCATTACTTCATCAAGCGCATTTCTAACATCGATACCGCGAGTTGTTTCGATAAGAGCTACTAGGTCTAACATTTCTTCCTTCACATTTACGTCTGCAGATACAAAGCGGACAAAAACGGCCAATTGTGGAACATTCTGAATGTCTGTAGACTCGTCGAGAGCTAAACTAAATGCTGTACAATTTTTCAAATCGCACATCAAACTATTTTCAACATTTTTACTAATTGCACCAATACGACGCTCAGTTGTACGGCGTGACATAGAAACCCGTGGGATCAATTTATGCAGTTTTGTATTATCTGGATCCAAAACTTTAACCACTTCTTCCAAGTTTCTTTTAATAAATTCTCCTTCTCCATATGGACGTTTGGCACGAGCAATATTCCAAGCTATCAAAAAACTAGCGCCGTTTGCTCTGTCATCTTCGCGACTAAAAGAAGAGAAGAGTCCTTGTTGCTTATGAAGACCAGATTGCAAGGATTTAAGTTTCTCTGTTCGCAATTTTGAATTGAGTGGATATTGAGTTGAAAAGTGGGGATGACTTACTTCGTAATGTCGACGTAAATTGCTTACTTTGTAGTTTGCAATTGTAACTTTACAAATAAGACACAACGACTTTCATTATTGTCAATAAAAGCAAAATTTTCTACCCTTTCTTCTTGAAAGATTCTATTTTCGTTTTTTGATATTTTCTGAGGTCATGTTATCAAAAAATTTAAATAAATTTAATTCCAAAGTCTGAAATTGAAACTCTTATGGGAGGTTTGGTCACATTCACTCCCTGTGTAGTGTTGCACAAGTCCGCTGATGGCGCCAGCAGTGTAAATGCGTGCGGAGTCAAAATAAAAATAGCAAAATATCTAGACATAAAAAAAAATAAATAAACACAACATAACATCCGTATAATAAAATATTAGTTACTTAGTTAATTTAACAAGATTCAGTGAAAAAAGTTCTGAAATAATAAAAAAAAACCGGATTTAAATTTTCAATGGGAGCCGCACTTAACTCAACGAAGAGCCGCATTTGCCCACTGTTGATATAGCAGGCGCCTCCGTAGCCAGGTGGGAAGGAGCAGCAATGCGTAGCACACGCTTCTTGATCAGACCGGGGTTCGAGCCCGTCACCACCAAATACGGAGGATGTGGAAAGGTCAGGAATGACCACTGCATATTCACAGAGCAATATGGCCTTAGTTGCTAATGCTCCAAATAACTAACTAACTGTTGATATAGCTGAAACAATAATATTTTCATATATCTTATCACCATTCATCAAATTCCAAAAATATATATTGTAATTATGATAATTCTATAATTATAGAAAGAAAGATTTTTACTAGAAAAGAAATGTAATCAATTTTTATTTCGAAAGCATTTATAGTCAGGATCCTTGGCTTTGACTTGCTAATAGCACTCAGCCTTGAAACTGACTAAGGAGGAAATTCACAACTACCAACACCTGGTTTCGACACTCAGTACAGCCTTGCGCACTTGCTAACATGGCTACCAGGGCCATGTAACCAATTTACTTACAGTTAGTGAGATACTTTCGCTTGAGAATCTTTACCAAATTTTCTAAGTAAGCCGGACTAGAAGTTCTTGTTGTTATTACTCTTATTATTATTAGTCATATGGAGCAAGAAGGCCTGAGGATTATGCTGCACCAGCAAAAAAAAAAAAAAAAAAAAAAAAAGTTACCCTGAGAGAGAGAGAGAGAGAGAGAGAGAGAGAGAGAGAGATGATGATATATAGATCTGGACCCTGGGTATGTCAAGGCCATACTCACCAGATGTGAGAAACCACCATTACAAAGACTGGAGTGATAGACGAAGAAATAAGTAGAAGGATACAAGCGAGCAGGAATTTCTATAGGCAGACAAGAAATCTGATCTGGAACAGGAACATACTGCTGAAGTATAAGAAGGCTATATACCAGACCTATTATGCGTGTTTGTCTTGTTTAAGACTTGGCGAATTTCATATTGCCAAAAATTAAGGCATGTTTTCTAGCAAATTTTATCATTTGTGGAAGGGAGGAATTTTATCTAATGGAAGAGAGGCATTGAATTCCAATAGAGAAACATTTTGAAACCTTCTGTCGAAGAAGATCACTGCTTTTAAGTTCAATTAGTTCCATTTGCAATTTTACCCATCCATTTGCTACAAATATTTGTCTAGTTCTGCCTTGAATTTATTTAAACTGTCCATTCTACAGCGAGAGATGGAAATTTGTTCCAGAAATCAACCACAAATTGATTCTACAATTGCCTTTCCTCAATTTGAATTTATGTCTACTCAGGCGATTCATCTGGGCAAGAGGGAAGAATCCCATCAGCATTGACCTTGCTCAAACCGTTCGAGGCCTTATACAGCTCAATCAGATCGTCTCGCAGGTGCCTGGTCTCCAGACAAGTTAATTTGCATAACTTAAAAGCCTTTCTTCGTAAGAGCAACCCTTCTTTCCATTCAATGATCTTGTTGCCCTTCTCTGTACTCGTTCCAACAGCTCTACATCCGTCCTTAAATGAGGCCTCCAGACCTGTATGCAGTACTGAAGGTATGGACTGACCATTGCCTTATACAAGGGGATAATCACCTCCTTATCCCTGCTAGAAACCATGAAGCTACTCTTGCAGATCATCTGCTCAGAAAACTTCATATCTGACTGCACAATTACCCCCAGTCCCTTTTCATTCTCTACTACTCTGAGTGTAATACCACACAGTTGGTACGTTACTCTGGGGTTACTTGTGAGGATCCCTTTTTTGTTAATACTTAAATTCTCAAGATTACAACTTCTATTCAGTTCTCTCTCTCTCTCTCTCTCTCTCTCTCTCTCTCTCTCTCTCCCTCTCCGCCCCTCACTTTATGCTACCTGACCCTATAGTAGCAGTATTTCTCAGAAGGTTTCAGGATCTTTTGAGTACCTATCCTTTATATTTTTTTAATTCCAATTGAACGTTGCTTTAGCAACATTCTCCCTCCAACTAGGCATGTGTGTGCTGAATGACCACACTCAGTTCAATCATAGACAACAGTTTCTTTAATACAATTATACACATTAATACTCACAAAAAAATTTATGCTTAATTTGATTACTCCTTAGCATATACAAATATTTGTATAAAAAAAAATCATTAAACAAATTTCACTAAGAATGGAAACTGCGCTATTTTAACACCAAGGTACTTACAACATACTCCGTTTCTTTCTTCTATTTATCTGACTCATTTACACAATTGCTATTCCACCACACACTGGTTACAAAGTTACACTCCTTAAATGGTCACCTTATTTCCGCTCCTATTACAACACATTCAATTATAACTCTGTGGTGTTAATAACCCTTTTTATTATTAAATTTTAAATATGCCATTGATCATATTTCCCTTGTTTATTACCACAACTACAAAAATTACTCTTAATTCCCTGTTCATCTTTCTTGTACATTTCCTTAACCTGCAGCAATTACAGAACTTGATCCGACCTAACTACAACGATGCATTCAGAAACTACAAATTCTTCCATTCACTTTCTCATTTTAACATAACCTCTTTTCCACTATTACTCCACTCTACCCTATTCCAAATTAATGCTTAAACCAACCATATTTGCCTTAGAATAGATTTACCCCTTTTTGGTTCACCTATCTAATCTTATCTTTCTTATTGAATTCCCCTAATATCACACTACAGTCCTTTCTCTAACGGCTGACCTATCGTATGCTTAATATAACTTTCACTTACTTCAATACTATGGTCAGGTGTCTTCATAAGGGTGTCTTATTTTAGGGCTCTTCCTTCCCCCATTCTGAGGCTGCTTCCTAGGCTTTAGACATTCTTTAGTCTCGTGCCGTCTAGGTCTGGCCTCCTCATCCTACTTTCCGCAAGCTGGAGTTGGAATTATCTGCTTGGTTAATTACCTATAATACCCGTTTATAGGTTAGGCCTCATCAGGACTGTTCTTCTCGAGGATGTTTCCTCGGCGAACTTTACCATCAATATTTTCTTATTAATCTCCCTTCTATTGCACACTTCATTTCGATCTCCTCCAATCTTAGTTAACTCCCCAATTTATTTATAAAATGTTCTTCGCACACTGCCCCACACTCCCTTATATTTTTCTCCACTACTCGCGACTGCTCTCCTTCGCTGCTTTTCCTCGACTCTCACCCTCGCGTGTCGTACTCTCCTCTTTCTTCTTCTTTTTTCGCACCCTATAATTTTAGCTCTCGCTCACTTACTAATTTTCCACTTCTTTTCAACCAATCCTAAACAAATTCCAAAAGATTCTTACTCCCCTCATTTGCTAATCCTTCATTTTAAGTCCAAACAGGAGATATCCTAGATTCGTCCCCTTTCCCAAAGAAGGTTTAAATTTCTGTTTTTGGGTAGGGCCATCTGGAGTTCCTAGTGCCGACCCTCGTTCATTTTCTCTTTTCGTTTCAGCTATCTTCAAATATTTCCCTAGAAATTCTATATTTTAATTAGTGTCGTTCCTAAATTCCTGTCGCAACCCGTACCAAACTTGAAATTTATGTCCAAACCGGCCCTTCTTGTCCAGCGTGTTATTCTCCTCCGTTATTTATCCCTTGTTCCCTACACGTTTCTCCTGTAGCGTGGGTCATGTTTTTGCAGTTGGCTGTGACGACACTCCTTTCTCACGCCACACCACCCAACCCGCATGAACGCTTAACACTTATTTCTCTTACCAGAAGACATTTGCTTTTGTAAATTTAAATTGACTTCTTTACGCCATACTTGAACTGCTAACAGAATTATCCCAGAATTTATGTAAGATCGCCATCTTACATACTGCTACTCATATGTAGTACTTTACATTTGTTAATGTTAAACTTCAGTTGCCACCTCTCAGCCCATCTGCTCAACTTTTCTAGATGCTGTTGCAGTAGCGTAGTGTAATTAACAACACTGCCAACCTTCGTATCGTTTGCAAACTTAGACGTTAAACCTCCTGATATATCTTCATCAATACAATTAATAAATGCAGAAAACAACAATGGACCCAACCCTGGAGCACTCCACTAATAACATTAATCCATGAAGAGCAGTGTCCATTGATTACCACTCTTGTCTTCTCTCACTCAACCATCCCTTTATCCATAGCATTTTGCCCTTAATGCCATACTGCTCCAATTTGTACAGCAGACTTCCATGTGCAACAGTATCAAAAGCCTACCTAAGATCCAAATATATGATATAAAAATTATTTTTTGCATCCAGTTCCTTTGTGACCACATCATAGTAACCAATCAAACTGGTCAGACAAGACTACCCATGCTAGGTCTCAACTATAATTGAAGTCTTGTCCAGATCAGGGATTCTCAAAGGGGTCGATTTCGCCCCCAGGCAGGGGGGCGAAATCTACCCCGTTGATTTCGTGGCCCTCCACAGTTCAACACTACCGGATGACATCTTATTCATTAATATTTAATTTCTCTCATTGGGTTTCCTTTCTCATACAACTGATTTTTAACAAATAGGTATATAATATATTTGGGGTTAATGAGAAATTTTGATAAAAGGAAGATAGCGGGCTTGATTTAATTCAACCATCTTTGCTTTTCATAGGCCTTAAATGCCCAAGTGCTTTCAGAGGTAATGTCTCCGCAATCCTTGGCGTTTGTGCCTCTCCGACAGCTGTGACGTTGGTGGTGGACGTGGTTTATTTATTTATTCTTTTTTTTCATTGGTCAATATATGAGGCATGGATGGGATGAGGAAATGTTTCTGTCAATTGTTTATACTTTCTAAACGACAATTAGTATTGATTTATTCTTTCCATGTGGAAGTTGTTTATTTTGATCCACAATGCTTTCCTGAGTGACATAGACTATGAAAAAAAAAAAGGCAAACTGCAGCCATTATCAACCCACTGCAGGATGGAAGCCTCCTCGGCAATTCATATTGAGGGAAATGGACCGTACGCTGGCCCAGTGCGGGTTGGCAGATCAACCGTATTTAGCAGTCAGGGGCTTGTATCCCGGTCTACTCAAGGAACGTGTGCTACTGCACTCCTGCCCCTGACCACTCAGCTACAAAATTCTTTGTAATTAGATGTCAGTTAACATTTGAAGAACAGCTAATTGACAAACTAAAGACGAGAAATGACAAACTAAAGACGAGAAATTCTATTCAGATTGATGAATCCACTGTTACTGACAATAAGATTCTTCTAATGGTATATATTCGTTATTCGATGATGATTGTAAATTGCAAGATGTTTGTAAAATCTATAGAAACTGACTGTACTGGAGCATCCATTTTTGCTGCTATAAAAACATGGTTTGTTGACCGTTGAAAAATTTGGTATCCTGTGCCACTAATGGTGCTATATCCATGGTTGGAAGACATGAAGGTTTTATAGCGCACCTAAAGGAAGTTCTGAATTTCTTGCAATCTACTGCATTGTGCACCGACATCATCTGGTTGCAAAAAAAAAAAAAAAAAAAATTAGCCAGTTTATCATAATACAGTATATCCGGTTCTTTATCTCAATAACTATACTGATACTGAGAGATCTCAGTATAGTTATTAAAACCACCAATAAAATAAAGTCACATAGCAAATATTATTTTATTATTATTAGCCAAATGGTGCAAGGAAGCCTGAGACTTATGCTGCGAGAGAGAGAGAGAAAAGGACCCTGGGTGTGCCAAGCCCATACTCACCAGATGTGAGCCCCATATGATTGCCTTTTTAGAAAATTGTGTTGATAATGAAGAACAGTATGTGAAGTTTCTTTTACGTACAGTAGTCAGACGGTTTTCTAAAGAAAACTGTCTAACAAGATTTGTTTACCTTTTTGATACAATAATTAGTTTTTTAGAAAGCGAACGAGTCATAGATTTAGCAAAGGAGACCAGCAAACACAAAAACATCATACAGTTATACTGTATGGTTTGGATTTTTCGAAAATTTAATTAAGTATAACGTCAAGGGAAATTATTTACGGTGATAGAGTGCAAACGTGTATTAAAAGCCTTCAATGGAAAACTGGAAATATTTGAAAGCAGTTTAATGAGAAAATAATTTCATGGTATGCAAAGAGTTAGCTGATATCAATGAATCTCATGACACCGAGAATGATCTTAAGAATTATTCAGATCATTTGTGTTCTTTAAAAGGTGAAATGAAAAATAGATTTTCAGATTTTTCTTTTTTAGTGAAGCCATGGATGTTAGATCCAATTGGATGCGATGCCTGATCTGCTAGTATAGAAATTCAAGAACTCATTGAACTGAAATGTAACGAAGAACGCAAATATAAATTCGAAAAGGCGGAATGGCTGGGTTGTAGGGGTCAAAAACAACTAAATTTATTTATCCAACATTGTGTATGAAATGGCCAAAGTATTTCTTTGTTTCCAACATGTTATATGGTTGAAAGTGGTTTTAGTTCAGTAAATATTGCTGTGTACACGATACGTACATAAATTTTTGAATTGATGATCTGTCCGGTAATAATGGCTTGCATCTTCCTCAGGTAATGTTTTATTTTATATGATTTCTTGGCTGATTTTATCAATACGATACAATACTTCCAATTCCCGACTATAGAACAAAAGCAGTTGGCTTTTGATAACCAGTGTTTGACGACTGTGAGTGCTCCCACCTCTTGGTACCTAGCCCATTGCCTCCGGCTGTTTTAAAGACTGCACCTTGCCTAAACTAGAGAGCTGTGCTACCACAAACACCTTGCCTAAACTAGAGAGCTGTGCTACCACAAACACTTTGCCTAATCCCTTATAGCAATTGTCAGAAAGTGGTCTGCTTCGCCGTCGGCTCTTCTCTCTAGGGCCACGCTCGCCGCTGGCTACTTCTTCCCCCCCCACTTGTGTTCTTGGGATAACCCGGCGTTTTTCTGTATTTGCCGTTCAGTTTTCCGCTGTCTTCAAGGACGCTGCTAATCCTTTAAATCGTAATTACCTATGGTTTCTGCAGCCATGAGCGAACCTACTACTTGCACGGGGTGTGGTTATCAAGTTGACTATGTCCTTGTGTGCACTTCGTGCAAAGCCGTTCGCCTCTGTGGGCCATGTAGCCCATACGCTAATCTGGAAAGACTCGCAAAGAAAATTAAAAATTCATGGAAATGTAAACTTTGCAAACTAGCAGAAAATGAGTCGAGGAATATCGATGACACTTCACCTAACTTACAAACCGATCCGGAGTGCGTATCCCGTCGGGATTTTATTCAGCTACGTGATTCTGTAAACGAAATTCAGACCGCAATCTCAACTTTCTGCTGAGTTTACACAGTTGAAGGACTTAGGGCAACAGAGAACCGACATCACAGGTGCGAAACCTGACGAACTTCTAGAACTGAGGATACCTGAACCCGGTGTGTCATATTCTGGAATCAAGGACGCAGTTGTTGAGAGAGTACCGAGCGGCTGATCTCCAGATTTAATCAGCTTGAAAATAAATTATTTAACTTCAGGACACCCTCATCAGAAGCAATAGCGAAAATAGATCATGGAAATGAAATCTCAAAAGCACAACTGGCAGAGCTACAAGACGACATCACAGTGCTGCACAAAGAAAACAAGGAGATGAAATTTATACTCCTTGATATCTATAATAAGATCGAACTGAGTAAGCTAGCAGATCCGAGCAAACTCACTAACCTTCTGAACTCAGACGAACTTCGTAGATTATATAAAAATTACCCAAAGGCCATTACAGTATCAGCCTGCCCCGAATGTAGAAAAAAATCAATCCCCAGTCCTCCATCAGAAGCTCTAGGTAGGAACGAATCTGAAAAACGGCTAAACACAGGATTTCGTCGAGCGCCATCTCCTCACTCCAGCCAGCTTCTAAAAACAGATGGGAAAGGACAACAACCATCCACAAAAGCGCATCATTCACGTGCCCTCAAGAAGAACCTGAAAAGGGCAACTGATGTTAATCACCACTCAACAGAAGAGAGGTTTCCACAATTACAGAAGCAGGCTCCACCAACGGTCAATGGCACCGCATGTACAAACTCTCTTACTTGCAATAACGAATTCTCTACCTCTATGCCAATGAGGCAAAAGTCATCATTTCCACCTTCACACCCAACTCTTGGCAATGCCTGTCCTGTCATACCTCATTCGCAATTCTCATATTCACAAGGCCTGGGATTAAGAGTCGGAGCGAATTCAATATTCCAACCAGCGGAATCCTCCACATTACAATTTCCACTCCCAGTTCACCCCACTGCATATCCATCCTTTCCTATGCAACCAGAGGAAAGTACAAGTAAGAACCTCAGAGTGAGCCAACGAACAAGTATGGCTTCACGTGAATGGCTTCGAATTGGCACATCGACCAACTCCAAACTGCAGCCTTCCCACACACCTCCCAGACGGCAGAAGTCCAGATCCTCTAGTGGACTTTTCGTATCTCGCTTAGCCCCAAATACCACAGCAAATCATGTTGCTGAGGTTCTACGTGATCAACTAAACCTTCGACTAAAGGTGCAGCAACTTCACACCAGGAACCCCCACTGCGCATCGTTCAGGGTTGAATGCGCACAGGACCTGTTCAATTTAATTGGAACCGAATCTATCTGGCCTATTGGCACCATTATTCGACCCTTCTATAATAGGAGAACCAGTCGCCTTCCCCAACCTCCACTTCTGCACCAAAACCAAGTTTGCAACATCACTACTCACAGCTGACTGGACTTGTTCCCGGACAACTTTCAAAGATCTCAACAGTCCTCCTTTCGTACCACTGCTCTGCCAAACCCCACAGTTAAGGCACCACTCCGCCATGATAAGAGTATCCTGAGTCCCCTAGGTGATGGACCCCATAAAATACCAGTCCATATTTCGTCAGGACGTCGAGCCGTTCGCTTTCGAACACGCCAACTCAGAACACCTCCAATCAGGATGGAAGTTCGTCGAACACCTGTCATCAGGGTGTACTTCCAAAATATCAGGTCCATTAGGAACAAACTAGACTCAGCAGAACAGATCTTCCTCTCCCAGGTCGCTGATGTGGTCTGCCTTGCAGAAACGTGGCTTCAACCTAATCAAGATACTCTTCTGCTCAGCTATTGCTGGTTACAACATGCTGTCTGCATCCAGGGAGCAATCTAGAGGCGGTGGAGTAGCCATACTGTACAACACCTCCCTATTCTCATATGAGAATTCGACCTCAATTACAACTGAAGATTTTGAAGCGATTATAGTCTCGCTACGCTTCCACTCCAGCCACATTGATATCGCATCTGTGTATATTCCCCCAGGGCCTACAATTGAAATTATTGAGGATTTAGGGAATTGGCTCTTAAACCATCTTCGTTCGTCTGCACAACGCCTTGTTTGTGGTGATTTTAACCTGCCTCCAAACCGACATCACCTCTTTGTCAGGCTCTGCGAGTTCTTCAAATCCATCAACATGATACGGGTCAATGAGAACCCCACCAGGGGATTGAACCTACTGGATCTCGCTTTTGCTTCAACACCATGCACAGCTGAGGATGATCCCATCGCATTCTTCCTGTCTGATCACCAGCCCATAGTTTTGACATGGTCATTGCAGGTGCCAAACTTCAACATCCCTGACAACAAAATAGTCAAATACGTTTCAGCACCTAAATACCTTAATCCTCAACTCTGTGTAGAAGCAGCATCTTGCATTCCTTGGGATGTCCTCATTGACTGCGACCTCAGCCTTGCAGTGACACTCCTGTCTGACTGGATTAAATCCGACTATGCTGCCACCAAACGAGTAACAGTAACTCCCCGTTCCAGATCATGGTGGACTGCTGATCTTAACAACAGCTTCAAAATGAAACAAGTCCTACATAAGAAATGGAAGCATACGAATGACAGTAAAGACAGAATCGCCTTTTCCCGTGCCAGGGCCCATTTTAATCGAAAGAAAGCTGACGCAATCCAAGTGAACCTTAACCGCACTCTGAAGAAAGGAAAGCCATTCTATGCTGCTCCACATGGTGGATTCAATCACATGCTTGATCCTCAAGAATGGCTCAAATACATCGCCAGATTTTCAAATACAACCACAGTCCCATCTACAGTTGTCCAGCCTGACTATGAAAACCCTTCAGATGTCCTAGGGACTATCCAGATCACGGAACAGGAGCTCATACGTGCCATCAATTCCCTTCCCACAACAGCCACTGTTGGGGAGGATGGAATTCCACAATCTATGATCAAATGCTTAAGCACATTCATCATAGGCCCTCTTCTCTCGATCTACAACAGATGCCTCGCTGAGCATTATTTCCCACCCCAGTGGAATAAATAGAGTGTACCCCATCCCCAAAAACCAATTTGCCACAAACGTCAGCCAGTTCAGACCCATATCAGTTGCCTCTTGTCTGTTAAAAACTCTTGAAAAGGCTTTGCTACCCACAATCACTCAACAAATCCTCCAGACGAAACCACCTGAAATCCACTATGCTATCGCAGGAAAATCGTCAATCACTAACTTGGCAGCCACCACAGAACGCATTCTCTCAGCATTTGAACAAAGAGCTGAGCTAGCAACCACATACCTCGACATAAGCGCAGCCTTTGATGCCATGTCGATTCCGGCCTTGCTCCTCCTACTTGAGGAGAATTTTCACATTCGAGGTGATATGCTGTGCTTTTTGGAATCGCTTCTCAGTCACAGAATACTTATTCTCCATCGGCAGCAACATACCCTATCCTGCGACATTACTGCTGGAGTACCGCAGGGGGGTGTCCTGTTCACAGCCATCATCGTGCCCATTATTGCCTCAACGAATGGTCTCCTATGCTATGCCGATGACTTCAAACTGCTGACTCCAATTAACCCTGGCGACAACCCCGCCCAGCTCAGCAACAGGATCAATTCCCAACTTAAGGATCTAGAATTGTACCTGGCAAACTTCAATCTAAAAATCAACCCTCTGAAGTCTGCTCAGGTTATATTCTCCCTTAAATCCATGCCGACAGTACTCAATGTTTCACTCGCAGGGGTACGAATACCAAACGTACCCTCACACACAGACCTTGGCGTTCTGTTCGACCAAAAGATGTCCTTTGTCAACCAGATCGACAAACTCGGTACCAGATTTTGTCTACGGTGGATCTCAAAGCAGCAGCTGCTACACGTCCGACATCCTGCCACTGTTAAAAGGTTCATCACCTCCATCGTCTACCCTGCCATTCTCTATGGTGCAGAAATATGGGCCTCTGTTGCACATACAAACCTTAAGCGGGTGTACACTGCTGAATACTGGCTACTGAAATGGGCGAATAACAAGCTTCGGCTACCTCCCGCTACCACAACTACCATGATGGCACAAGCACTCGACATCCTGAGGTTGAAGTTCCTGATCGTTGAAAAGAGGCTGGTCTTCACAGCCAAACTCATCTCAGGCCAAATATCATCTCCAAATATTTGGAATGCTTGCTCTTGGAGGATTCCACAGCCAAGCCTAAGGTCGGTACCAGCACTTGTGGCTCACCACAACAGGCTTGTACTCGCCGAAAGATTTCTGCCCAAGCAGATGCTCGATGCCCTCAACCGTGTGGACGCCGACATTGACGCCATAATAAGTAAAAAGGACAGACACAACTTTATCAAAGCTCTTGAAACCTGAATCACTGCCAAGTTGTATTTGTTTTTCTTTATTTGTGTTCAGCTCCTTGTTTTTATGATGTATTTGTATTTCTTTTTGCATTTGTAATCTGTATTTTGTAGCCTTTTGTATGTGTTCGCTATATTTTGTAGCCATTTGAATTTGTACTTATGTTATCTATATGTGAACCCCTGGCGCTCGTCGCCGTGATGGGATATTGTGCTGTAATTCTACTTCACAATAAAGATTTATTTATTTAAATAAAATATTAACAATGGAAACAATTGATACATGTTCAAGAGGAGCCATTAGAATTAAACTTACTAATACCATACGGAACATTGTAGTTTTAGCAAAGAAGCATCGGGCTCAGGGATCCCATCGAATAAAAAGAATAAGTATAAAGTATTTTCTTGTTTAAAATTTCACGGGGGACGATTAGGAAAAAAAATTGCCCAAAAATTGTCTTTAGGGAGCGAGAATTAAAAAAAAAAAAAAGTTTGAAAAACACTGGTCTGGATCAGTGGTCTCGAACTGGCAGCCCGTATCCGGCCACCGAAGCAATTTTACACGGCCCGCGAATACATTTCAGTTATGTATTTGTTGTAAATACGGTGCTTATATTCACTTTCATTTGGTTAAAAAAAAAGTCTGGCCCGTCAGCTGTCAGATCGTGCATTCGGCTCGCATGCAATTTGAGTTTGAGACCACTGGTCTAGATGATCCTGCAGTGCTTCTTTAACCAGTGCCTCCATTAATTTTCCTGGAACAGAAGGTAAACTAACAGGTCTGTAATTACTTGTCACATTTTGATCCTCCTTTGTGAAGAGGGGTCACATATGCACATTTCCAGTCCATGGGTACCTCCCCTGAGTCCAAGGAAGCTCTCATAATTATGGCTAACGGTTTGCTTACTTCATTTGCTGCCGACCGGGCTAGCCAGGTGGGCAAAGTGCCTACCTGGCAACCCAAAGGTCGCAGGTTCGAATCCCGCCTCAGGCTTGGATCAAAGTACTACAAAAACCTTGGGAGGTACATTATGGCCATAGAAGCTGATGCGCCAATAACTACCAAAAAAAAAAAAAAAACTTCATTTGCTGCCTCCATTACAACTGGGTAGATTCCATCTCTTCCCAAGTGCCTTTGTTTATCTTCAACAGTTTTTGCTCCACTTTGCTTTCAGTTATTATAAAATCATTTAGCTCACTGCCAGAGTTTAATACACCTCTGGCATTCCCCTCCTTGAATAACTCATGTGTAAATGTAGCTACCTGAGCAGGATCATCAACAGTTGAACCATCGATATCAAGTGGACCAGTCTGATCCATCCCCTTCTAGAATTTACATAAGTAAAGAATTCTTTGCTGTTTTTTTTTTTTTTTTTTTTTTTGCATGCTTTGCCAACCATTCTCGTAATCTGCCTTTGCCTGACTAGTATCATTCATACTTCAAAGGCAAATCACTTCTTCAGTAATAGAAAAGAACTATCGATCCCACGAATAAAAATTGCCAGCTAGGCCGTATCCAATCTATTGGTGCTATCATCGACAGCCAACGAAAAGACTAATTTAGAAGCCAGCATTGCTAAGCTTTTTTCAATCTTCTTCTTTTGATGCTGACTCCTATTGGAGATTGGCAATCACCACACTGTAATTGTCTTGGGCTAGATTAAATACTAGCCATGGTGGGAAGATTAAATACTAGCCATTATTCTTGGGAAGCATAATGCAGTAGTTTCCCCTTGCTTTCTGCACTTTTTTCAATTTCTGCAGAAATTTCAATGCGTCTGGTCTTCGGGAGTAGCCAATGACGTCGAACTCTTCATTCTTCGCTGGATACAAAATATTAACAACAGAGGTTAAGCACTCATTGACAAATTCACCATCAGAGTAACTTTTTCAAAACTTGGAAATTTCCTCTGATATAATATACACTGATGAGCCAAAAAACTATGACCAGCAAGTCATTATAGAAATCGAAGCAACTGCAGGTGAACTATGGCAGATGGTTTGTAAAACACCTGATACTGAGCTCTGCTAATCAGTGTTACTCTTGTTCTTCAGATGGGAAAGGCAGCAGACCTAAGCGAGTTTGACAAAGGCCAAATTGTAATGGCCAGATGACTGGATCAGAGCATATCCAAAATGGCATGGGTCATGGGATGCTCATGGTCAGTCGTGGTTAGTACTTACCGAAAGTGGTCCGAGGAGGGGGAAACTCACGAACCACCAGCGAGGTGTGGACGACCATGTCTCATTGATGCTCGAGATGAGTGAAGGCTCTCCCGGATAGTACGTGGCAACAGAAGGGTGACTTTGGCGCAACTAGCTGGTAATTGGAATGCTGGTGATGGGAGAAATGTGTCACAACACACACACACACACACACAGTACATTGAACCCTGCTGAAAATGGGGCTACATAGCCGCAGGCCACTCAGAGTGCTCATGCTAACCATGGGACACCGGCGACAGCGCCTACAATGGGCACGCAAGCACCAAAACTGGACCTCGAGTGATTGGAAGGTCTGGTCCGATGAATCGTGCTTCCTGTTACACCATGTGAATTGCCAGGTACGTGTGCATTGTTTACCTGGGTAAGTGATGGCACCTGGATGCACCGTTTGATGAAAACAAGCCGGTGTCATGCTTTGGGTGATATTCTGCTGGGATACCCTGGGTCCAGTCATCCCTGTATCGGGCACTCTGACATCTACACCACCTACCTAAACATCATTGCTGACCAGGTTCACCCCTTCATGGCAACAGTCTTCCCTCTGGCGGTGCCATCTTTCAGCAGGATAATGCACCATGCCACACTGCCCGGATCGTTCAAGACTGTTTCGCTGTACATGAGGAAGACTTTCAGGTATTGCCTTGGCCTTCAAATTCCTCAGTCATCACTTCCATCGAGCATCTGTGGTTTGGGTTGGAACAGCAACCAATCTGCGGCATCTCAACCATGGAGCTTACAGCAGCTAAAGGATCTGTTGGTTACATGTTAGTACAAGACACATTTAGAAATCTTGTAGCGTCCATGCCTCGCCGGGTATGAGCTGTTTTGGCTGCACGTGGAGGACCAAGATCATATTAGGTAGGTGGTCATAATGTTTTGGCTCATCTGTGTAACTCGCAAGCAAAATGTCAGAAAATTTCTGCTTTTTCAAAGAAGAATATAATCAGGCTCTTAGGCTGTTTCATCAATTTTTCTAGTTTTATTCCTTGAAATTTTTGATATTCATAATGTTTCGTATGATAATGACGCTTAGTATTGTACTCCTTGAAGGCAGAAACAGTTTCTGAACAGATTAAGCACACGGGTTTGTTTTTTGATTCAATAAAAAATTTGTCCACTGTTCTTGAAATGCTCTCTCATAGGATAGCTTTATTTTGTTTGACAAAGACATTGTAAGGCTTATTCATGATTTTTTGATCAAAAATCAATGATCAAACTTATTGAAGTAAATGCACCAACACAGTAAGAACTATGTTGGTTGATGGGCAGGTACCCTGGAATTGCAATGATATTGCCATTGCAACACCAGAGTACCTGCCCGCCCACTCGCCAATAAGCTGTGGAACGGTGGTATCTGCCAGCCAAGAATAAGTAACACTAGTCTTCTCTGTTAGAGAAGCATTACTTATTCGAGGAAGTGCAATACCATGGCACCTTGTGAAAGCATTTACAATACGAGATATACACTGGTGTTCAAAGAAAGTGCATTACCCCTTAAAATTGTAATTGTCGTCTGAATAATGTAAGCATATGGCAATATTTCTTACAGATTGCATCAGATAAGATTGACATGTGTAGGTGATGACATAATATTGCATCAGCTGTTACTTTTGGCTATATAAGCATGCTCTGCAAGAGTTGCAGTCATTTCTTGCTTGTGTCTGGATGGCGAGTTATGTGCAGTTGACACCACTAAGAAAGAATGCTATTGTTGCTTTATGTGAAGAAGGATATTCTACCCATCATTTGCTAATAGTGTCTTGTAATCAGTCGACAGTGAGTACACTTCTTTCGAAACTCAAGAACACTGGTTCTGCTGATAGGGAAAAAGGGACCAGGCGCAAACGAGTCTCTACGCCAAAACAGGACCGTGTTTTTAAATGCTTATGCCTTAAAACCTTTAAAGCTTCTTCGTCTGAGCAGAAAAGAGAATGAGAAGAACATAAAGTATGTACAGGTAGCAAGTGCAGTAACAGTCAGAAGACACCTATTGAAAAATGAACTTGTAGCCTGTCGTCGCAAGAAGTCCCCCTCACACAAAAAATGAAAAAAGCCTGATTAATTTGGTGTAAAGAGCATGTCAAATGGACCCCTGAGCAGTTATTTTCTTGGATGAGAAGAAATTCAACTTGCATGGCTCTGATGGGAAACAAACGATTCGCCATAGACGTGGTGAAGAATACCATCCAGACTGTATGGTCTACAGTGAAATTCCCTACCAGACATGGGGGTGCATTTCATATTGCTCAGTAGGTCACCTGCAGGTTATAAAAGGTTCCGTTAATGCCAATGGATACTCGGCTATATTGGAAGGCAAATTGCTGCCAACTATTAGAGACCATTTCAACTGCATCTTTCAGGACAACGCTGCTCCTTGTCATCGGATGAAATGTGTAAGTAGGCATTTCTGTAGTTTAGTTTCATTTCTGTATTGAGGTTCGACAGTAATGTGTTTACATTTGTTACAGGTTAAAAAAAAAGGGTTGGAAGAATGGCCCATTACAACTCTTAGCTGGCCAGGAAACAGCCGGACCTGAATCCAATAGAGAACTGTTGGCATTGTGTAGAATCTGCATTTGAAAGAAAGAAGGCCAAAGACCGTTGTGAACTTCAGGAAACCATAATTCATGTTTGGAACCACGAACTATCAGTCAGTTGATTATCTTCAGAAATTGATCTTGTCAATGCCTCAACAGTGTGCTGCTGTCATCAGAGGCAGTTCAATTAAATATTAGTTTGCACCTAGTGAACTTTTTACTTTGTTTTCCCTGTAAAATGATAAACTTAAGCAAATTGAGATGTTCTGATAACATTTCAGCCATAATTGTGGTGTTTTCCAAAACCACTGTATAAAGGTTGCAAATGCTCATTTTGGAATATTTTGAGAGCACCTGTCAAATATTACTTAGCTTTGCTACTTTTTTGGTCATTTTCTCTGAACAGCATTGCATTTGCCATAGAACTGTTTTGTAGTATTCCTGGTTCACCACATGACCATGTAGGCAAATCTATGATGAATAATGTCGTGAGTAAAAAAAAAAAAAAAAAAATACAACAAGATCTGATTATGAACATTTGATTGAGCCTGTCTTGCTTTGTTGTATCTTTGGGAAAATGGTCTTCTACTGAAATTTAAAAAAAAATTGCAGTGGCACTTAATTAAGCACTTAACACACCTTCTGTTCAATGTGTACTAATTCAGACTGACTGCATCATGCAATGCTATGTCTAAATGTCACCAAACATTTAGATATAAGAATTGCAACAAGTCACAACTTGGTACAATTTCAAGGTACAAACTTGGTCCCTGAACCTTTCTGATCCAACCTGATACATATTTAAAAATGTGTGCTTTTGTATTTAAAAAAAAAAAAAAAAAAAAAAAAATTGTTCTT